>NC_064645.1:582165872-582468903 GCF_023864345.2 Schistocerca serialis cubense | reverse complement strand
AGAGTAATAAAAGATGTATTAGAATTAATGGTAACTGGAAAGATGACCAGAGGTAAGAGGTACCATTCTGTTCAGAGAAAGTTGCACACCCCTGAACACGCACATTCCGGTTACAACGTGCTTTTTTTTCGTTCGAAGGGCCCATTACAGAAAGGGTGTCACTCTTGCCGCACTTTGTCCCCTGTTCGTTAGTATCCCCGTGAACTTATTGGCGGCGTTATTGTTGAAGTTTAACAACCTCCCGCGGCAGCCGTTAAAATAGGCATCGAACATTACACAGATATTTACTGTTAAACTTGCGTAAGGGTACTTTCTGAGAAGAGTCGGGCGGCGTATTACCTACTCCGACGTAAATCTCGCGGAATGATCGTTATGAGTAAATTAGAGACATTACAGTTCAGATGGTGTATACCGACAGTCGTTCTTCAAATTCGTGAATGAGACAGCAAAAGGTGAAAAATGATAACTGTCCATAAGTGACCTCCGCCAGTGTGGATGAAGAATTCATTTTTCATAATTGCAGCATAAGCAGTATCGGAGACGCTTCTGTTGACGTAGACATTACAAAAGGAAAATATACTAGTTTAAAGTCGTGGGTAGAAATGAAGGACGAAAGAAACTTTTGCATAATGTGTCACTACCAAATAACATAGTTCGATGTAATTAGGACGATACATAGAAAAGAATGCTATAGCTTGGTACAGTACAGAACTGAAAGAAATACGCAATGAGGCGAACAGACACGGCACTTTTACTCAAAGCCAGTAATTACACGGAAGTCAACGCTGTTAACGATGGTTCCCTGGACATTAGAAAAGGTAATTCGGTGATCCTCAGCAATACTGGAGGTACCGTTACATCGCGAGAGGTGGGAACCCGTAATGCCCCCGGGAACATTGTCGAACATCAGCGTTTTGGTGGTCCAGGTGTTAAATATGTGAAAGCGTAATGCTGCATGGGCGTACCGACCTCCAAATATTTGAACTCGGTACCCTCACCAGTAAACATTATAGCGACACTTTACTCCTTCCGCTCGTCCTTTTTTTTCAGGGGCACATTCCGCCCTTTCATTTTTATGGGTGACAATGCGCGACCGCTTGGAACTGCACAAGTGGAGGAGCTGTTGGAACAAAAGGATATTCGGCGAACGGACTGACCTGCCCTTTGCTCCCGACTTAAATCTTATCAAGCATGTGTGAGATGCGTTGGTGACCCATATTACAACACGTCTACTTGCGCCAATGAACATCCAGCAGTTATTAACAGTGCTGGTGGAGGAATGCAACGCGTAACCACAAAAACTGCTTATCAAAAATGTTCAAATGTGTGTGAAATCTTATGGGACTAAACTGCTAAGGTCATCAGTCCCTAAGCTTACACACTGATTAAGGGGGTAGGACGTCAAACGGGCTGACTTGGAGCAGAAGAGGCACCAGAGGACATTTTCATTTCAACTGCCTATACTTTTACAAGTAAATTCATAAAACTTTGTCAGCATGACCAGGAAGGATTCAGGATTCACACTCGTAGCAGCGGAAGTGCAAAAACATAACAAAATAATTTTTTACATGAGAAATTTCATCATTTTTTCACTTACTATTGGCTGCATTAGTTGCTATAGGTACACTTTTCTTCATAAGTAAGAGAGACTGTTCGATGAATTTTGCAGAGCATACATCCATACTTACAGGTGTATGAAACTCTAGAATCTATTTAATTTATGAAAAAATGAATGAGCTGTTACGTTTTAAACTTTATATTTAGAAAAAAAATGAAATTTGGCCGTTAATTATCTCAATTTTTATGACAGTTTATAATAGATTTGGAAAATTCTAGAGTTTCATACACCTGTACGTATGGTTTGTATGCTGTGCAAAATTCATCAAAGAATCTCTGTTACTTGTGTAGAAAACTGTACCTATAGCAACAAATGCAGCCAACAGTAAGTGAAAAAATGATGAAATTCAAAATCTAAAAAAATTTATTTTGGTATCTTTTTGCACATCCACTGCTATGAGTGTGAATCCTGACTCCTTCCTGGTCATGCTGACAAAGTTTTATGCATTTACTTATAAAAGTATAGACAGTAGAAAATAAAATGTCCCGTAGTGCCTCTCCTGCTCCAAGTCGGCCCGTTTGACGTTCTACCCCCCCCCCCCCCCCCCACCCAACCTAAATTATCCTAAGGACAGACAGACACTCGAACCTCCGCCGGGACCAGCCGCACAGTCCATGACTGCAGCGCCCCAGACCGCTCGGCTAATCCCGCGCGGCATCTCCTTATCAAACTTGTTGCTAGGATGGGAGCACATTACCGAGGATACACTGCAATCTGTGGTAAACACACGCCCTATTCAGAACCATATCTCGTCTTCCGTAGTGTGCAGAGTACCATCAAGAATCGCGGTGACTTCAGCGTAATTATTGCCTTTGAATAAAAATACCATTTCTGTTCGTCTCATTCCGTATTTCTTTCATTTATCTTTTGTACTATATGTAGCAGTTATTTGTATGTATGGTCCAAGTTTCAAAGAGTTATGTAACTTGTCAGAGACACAGCGTGCAAAAGTTACTTTCGTCCTTAAGTTTGGAACTTTAGTGTATTATCGTGCAGCAGTTACCCACCTTCGATTTTTATGTTTGTCAGTTACACCATGAATTCGATTACATGGTGTATTATACGATAAACTGTAAAGAATGTTTTACACTGTCAGTTTCCGGATGGAGAGCTAATGCATCTGACAAGGAGTCGACACGACCGTGGGGTCGGGGATTTGTCCGCAATTTTGTGTGGTGAAAGAGGACCCCTAACACCTCACGTGGTTAAAAAAAATCCCGAGAAAAATCGATCCAAAGAGTCTTAGGTGGCTTATGAGTATAAAATGTTAATACACTGCCGAGCCGCCATCTGGCCTACATGGTTAGCGCTCGGACCCTTACGCCAAAGGCCAGGGGTTCGATTCCTCATCCGGCACTTTTTTTTCCTTCTGTTGCTTGCAAAATTGCAGCGCATTGTTACAGAAGAATCGTGAAATTAATTCCCGGGAAGACTGTATAAAAATTCATTCTATAATTCACCATCAATTATCGTCACCAATATTCCGAGACATGATTCAATATGACTGGTTTGCCTAAAAATTGTCAGAAACTCGAAACATTTTCGTAAATGTTACTGGGGCATGATTTTGTACAGATTTATTGCAAACGCCCTGTGACTGTAAAAAATCCGCTTTTATATGTTGCGCAAGATGTCGCAAAAATTATTGCTTTGTTTGTTTTTACGATAATTACCACTGCGGTTGTTGTTTATAATTATTATATGTATAAAAATTGAATGTTTTCTAATCGACTTTGTTATTCTGATTAAAAAGGCAGTGTTTCTCCTTGTATACTTTACAATGAAAATGGAAAACCCACCGCCATGAATTGTGTTGTTGGACAAAAAGAAAATTATTTTTATTCGAATGGCTCTGAGCACTATGGGACTTAACATGTGAGGTCATCAGTCCCCTAGAACTTAGAACTACTTAAGCCTAACTAACCTAAGGACATCACACACATCCATGCCCGAGGCAGGATTCGAACCTGCGACCGAAGCGGTGGCGCGGTTCCAGACTGAAGCGCCTAGAACCGCTCGGTCATAACGGCCGGCAATTTTTATGCAATAATGAAACTAATTTGTTAAAGATAATGTAGGTTTGCGAAACTTTCTGAATAATTGATGGAATAACCAAAGAAAATGAAACAGAAGAAGAAAAAAAAGTGCCAGAGGAGGCATCGAACACGAGACCTCTGGTGTAAGAATCCGAGCCCTAAACACTTTTTGCATTATATTTTTTTTCTTTTTTTATATTTTTTGTTTTGTTTTCTATTTTTTGCGGGTGATACCCAGGCCAGACGGCGGCTCGGCAGTGTATTAACATTTTACACTCATAAGGCACCTAAGACTCTTTGCATCGATTTTTCTCGGGATTTTTTTTAACCACGTGAGGTGTTAGGGGTCCTCTTTCACCACACAAAATTGCGGACAAATCCCCGACCCCACGGTCGTGCCGTCTCCTAGTGAGCCTTGATTCTAAATCTGCTGTCGCATGCTGCGAAGGAAAGCGTATGGGCCAACGAGGAACCAGCGCGGCCGGCTTGCGGTTTACTGCGGCCAGAGGCGGGCACCCACAGCGCCACGGCGTCATTCTGCAGCGAGATAGCGTCAGTAGGGGGCTTTCGTGACAGGTGACTGCGCCAAAGGGGTAAGGGGGTGCGGGAGGGGGCGGGAGGCCGGGTACCTAACGCGGCCCCGCTCCCGTGACGTCATGGCTAATAAAATTTACAGCCGACCTTTGCGGCCGTTTTTATATACACGCCAGCGTAAAGCAGCGGCTGTAGGGGGGACAGAGTGGTAAGACTACGGTCGCGGCTGAGGGGGAGAGAGGGGGGAGTGGGGAGAATGTAATCGGCCACGCACCCTCTGCGGCACACCACCTGCTTGCGGTGCGCAAAGTGGCGGCACCAATTCTCCTGTACGAACACTTGCGTAAACACTCCACAGCAGAGTGCATGGTGTCTAGATCCGGTGGCATCGTAACTGACAACAAGACAGTGATCAGACACTTTATTTTTCGTACTTTAATTCTACTTATACTTCTATGACTTAAAATGGCTCTGAGCACTATGGGACTTAACATCTATGGTCATCAGTCCCCTAGAACTTAGAACTACTTAAACCTAACTAACCTAAGGACATCACACAACACCCACTCATCACGAGGCAGAGGAAATCCCTGACCCCGCAGGGAATCGAACCTGGGAACCCGGGGATGGGAAGCGAGTTACCGCACGGCCACGAGCTGCTGAATACTTTTATGTTTTCACATACACTAGCTGATCAAAAGATTAGAATATACAAAAATATTATTCTACCAGTTATGCTGTATGGGTGTGAGACTTGGTCTCTCACTGTGCAAAATGAAAAGCCGTTTCGAGTATTTGAAAACAAAATTTTGAGGAAAATTTTTGGAGCAAAAAGGGATGACATTAGCGGAGAGTGGCGAAAACTGCATAACGAAGAGGTTCACGAACTCCTGACATAATCAGTATTATTAAATCACGTAGGCTGCGATGGGCGGGTCACGTAGCTCGAATGGATGAGGGCAGGGCAGCACGCAGAGTATTGGTGGGGAACTTAGAAGGAAAACGTCCTGTGGGGAGACCGAGGCGTAGATGGGAGGACAATGTGAAGGCTGATTTGAGGAGCCTAGGTATTGAAGGTGAATGGAAGGAAATAGCCCAAGACAGGGACAGATGGCGAAAATATGTTGCTGCGGTAATGGACTCTCGAGTCCGGTATGACCAATAAGTAAGTAGCTGATCAAAAGTATCGGGACACCCATATGAAGCGGAAATAGACTAGCAGATGTCACTAGAGCCGCCAGTACAAAAGGAGACGGAAAGTTTTGTAATGTCAGTAGAGAAGTTATAAAACCACAACGGGTCAGTCAGAGGAATTCAGTGCCGGAGTGGCCGAGCGGATCTAGGCGCTACAGTTTGGAACCGCGCGACCGCTACGGTCGCAGGTTCGAATCCTGCCTCGGGCATGAATGTGTGTGATGTCCTTAGGTTAATTAGGTTTAAGTAGTTCTGAGTTCTAGGGGACTGATGACCTCAGAAGTTACGTCCCATAGTGCTCAGAGACATTTGAACCATTTTTTTGAAGTGGACTAGTCATGGGATGTCATCTGAGTAACCAATCCAGCAGGGACATTTCGACCCTTCTAAAGCTGCCTGTGTCGACTGTGAGTTTACTGTGAACTGGAAACGCGAAGGAATAGCTACACCAAAACTAGTGAGACCTCACGTACTGAGGACAGAGACCATCGAGCACTGGAGTCGCTGGTTGTAAAAAAATCGCATGAAATCAGCGGAAGGAATCATTCGTGAATTCCAAAGTGCTGCCAGCAGCTAGCACAATGACTATGTGGCCCGAGTTGAAAAGAATGGGGTACAACGGTTCAGCCACTTCTCATAAGGCACGCGGTTTTGTATTCAATGCTAGACAATGCTGGAGGCGGTGTTCACCGCGACGCCACTGGATAGTTGATAACTGGGAACGGGCGGTTTGAAGTGCTGGAACAGGCTATACCCTGTGCAAATCCAATGGAAGCCTCGACAACGTTACCTGTCGTCATGTTCAAATGGCTCTGAGCATTATGAGACTTAACACCTCAGGTCATCAGTTCCCTAGAACTAAGAACTACCTAAACCTAACTAACCTAAGGACATCACACACATCCATGCCCGAGGCAGGATTCGAACCTGCGATCGTGGCGGTCGCGCGGTTCCAGACTGGCCGTCATGTGTAGTACCAACAGTGAAGTATGGGGAGTTGGTGTTACGGTGGGGGTGTTAGTCATGATTTAAGGTGTGGCCCCCTTTTTATTCTTAAGAAAACACTAAATGCGGAAGGATATGAACACATTTTACAACATTGTGCACCTACCGCGTACTGTAGAGGAACAGTTCGGAATCGATGACTTTTATATCTGCTTGACAATAGACCCTCTCACAAATCTGCAAGCGTGAGTCAATGATTTGTTGGCAATAACATTCCTGAAATGGACTGGCCTGCCTTGAGCGCCATCCTGAATCCAACGGAAAATCTTTAGGACGAGTTAGAACGAGGACGTCAGACCCCAGCGTCCGACGAGTGCTGTGCTTGAGTACGACTCAAACGGCTGGAACAGTTTGCTTCACAACTCGTTTAAACGTCAGTTTCCGTTTGAACTGTAGATTGCTCTGCGAGATAACAAAAGTTGGTACTATATCCACCAGGCGCCTTACCGCTAGCTGTGTGCTATGAATTTCAGCAATAAATATAGTTCTAAAACATGGACAGCAATACGTTACACGGTGCAGATCACACGTGAAAACAACAACTAATAAATAAGTAAAAGATAGCAGACTAGTTCTCGGACTGTCGGTCGGTACTGGCTCCACGATTACTCTTGCTACTGTTATTAATTCTCGCAATCACAATCACGTTCAAAACATCTTTTTCGCTTACTAGGCATTTATTTCTTAATTATTTTTCTTGCTGGCATCCTGCAACGGCAATCAAAGCAAGGTTCTAGTGCAGGTGGCTTACCATTGCCTTTCTCTGACCTGTTTTGAAGCGTCACCTGTGACGTGTGCTTCAGTCTGATGAGTGCTTGTACAGCGTTAGCGTTGTGTCGGGTTTGTGTTGTGGCTGAAGGGAACCGGCACATAGCCTACCCCTCTCGAAAAGAACCAAGGGGGGGGAGGGGGGCAAGGGCGAGATTAACATCCCCATCCGACGGACGGATCAACACCAACAGTGTCACTTCATCACTTCATGAGGCGCTGCAGAGAGGACATCGGTGGAAAGACTGGTGATCAGGAATTTTACGTCACCATCTCGCCTCTCTTTGGCATCCAAATACTGACGGTGCAAGTTCTCCAGCACCAGGATTCGAACATGAGTACTCTGAGGCGACTGCCACTACACAAGCGACCTCAGCTTCGGAGATAGGGACATGTACTCTGAACGAGCTCTTCCATGACCTGTGCCCATATAATGGGCTTTTTTACGACAGAAGCATTAAATGCTATTTCATTTTGTGTTTGCCAAAAACTGTCAGATTTCAAGCACAGTTATAGCTTATTAATATGGCAAGTTCGTAGTTTCTCGAGTGTCACTTGCTCTCGCGAATCAAATATCGTGGTTGATCGACCAGCGCTCGATACTGTATCGAGTTCTGCAGTGTACCAGTAAATCTCAAGCCCTTTCGAAAGTGAGAATCATTTGCCGAGCGCTACTCGAGTCACATGGCGATTTGTCTCTGAATATACTGTCCGCAAATGACGAAGAAACGTCAGTGAATAATTTTATACAACGTTCACTGTATTTGTACAGCGATCACTGTATTTATACAGTGATCTCCAGCAGTATAAACATGTACATAAATACCTGAGGATGGGCGCTAGCCCTCAACCGGTCGTGTGACAAATAAATAACCTTTTTTGTGACTGGTAGCGGATATTTTTCTACAGCCCATAAAGGAACAGTCGCGGAGTCCGACAGCATCCACTATGGATAAAAATCATGGAAGGCGACGTTCTTTTCGGGGAACACTACTGACAAGGGAACCTCCCCATCGCACCCCCCTCAGATTTAGTTATAAGTTGGCACAGTGGATAGGCCTTGAAGAACTGAACACAGATCAATCGAGAAAACAGGAAGAAGTTGCGTGGAACTATGAAAAAAAAATAAGCAAAACATACAAACTGAGTAGTCCATGGCCAACATAGGTAACATCAAGGAGAGCGTAAGCTCAGGCGCGCCGTGGTCCTGTGGTTAGCGTGAGCAGCTGTGGAGCGAGAGATCCTTGGTTTAAGTCTTCCCTCGACTGAAAAATTTAAATTTTTTATTTTCAGTTTATGTGACAAACACTAATGTTTTCATCAGTTTTTTGGGAGTGATTATCACATCCACAAGAAAACCTAAATCGGGCAAGGTAGAAGAATCATTTTACCCATTCGCCAAGTGTACAAGTCTTCCCTCGAGTAAAAAGTTGACTTTCTTTATTTTCAAAAAGTTACGATCTGTCCGTTCGTTCATTGACGTCTCTGTTCACTGAAATATGTTTATTGTCTGTGTTTTGCCACCGCACCGCAAAACCCTGCCATTAGCAGACGAAAGGACGTGCCTCTCCAATGGGAACCGAAAACATTTTATCGAAAGGCCATAGGTCAACCGATTCCTCCACAGGAAAACACGTCTGATATATTCTATACGACACTGGTAACGGCATGTGCGTCACATAACAGGAATATGTTGTCCACGCACTCTTGTACACTTGGCGATTGGGTAAAATGATTCTTCTACCTTGCCCGATTTAGGTTTTCTTGTGGATGTGATAATCACTCCCAAAAAACTGATGAAAACATTAGTGTTTGTCACATAAACTGAAAATAAAAAATTAAAATTTTTTAGTCGAGGGAAGAGTTAAACCAAGGATCTCTCGCTCCACAGCTGCTCACGCTAACCACGGGACCACGGCGCTCGTAAGCTAACATTCTCCTTGATGTTGCTTACCTTGCGCATGGACTACTCAGTTTGTATATTTTGCTTATTTTTTTCATAGTTCCACACAACTTCTTCCTGTTTTCTCGATTGATCTGTGTTCAGTTTTTCAAGGCCTGTCCACTGTGCCGACTTATAACTAAATTTGAGGGGGGTGCGATGGGGAGGTTCCCTTGTGAGAAAGTTTAGAGAACAGGCATTTGAGGCCGTCGGTTCTACTGCCGACAACGTACAATTCGTGTAAGTACCACAAAAATAAGATTCGAGAGTTTCAGGTTCGCACGGAGACATATGGACAGTCGTTTTCCTCGCTATGCTTGCGAGTGGGACAGGGAAGGAAGTAGATAGTGTCAGTACTCCAAGCACCATATTATTGGAAAAATTTTGTTCTACAGGGTGGCGCACGAAATGTGTTACCAATTGTTTCTTTCACAATTTACGACGCACATTATATATCCCGCTGGGTTCTCTACAGCAGTACCAGCAGAGCTTGGAAAAACAAATGAGTTACGAAATAACGTGTAATTCACGATACTGCCGCTGGGAGACTAGTAAGCAGCAATGGCTGACAATGGAAGACTGACGACACAGCAACGATCGGCAATTGTGTCACTTTTTCATGAAACGGAAAGCCTTGTTCTGACTCAGAGGCGTTTTCGACAACAGTTTAACACACGATGGGTCCCTTGCAAGAAGACCATCCACAGGTTGTACGATAAATTTGTACAGGAAGGAACAGTATTGAAAGCGAAGCGACCTCGGTCGAAGCCTGTTTGTTCGCCGGAGAATACTGAAGCGGTATGAGTTGCTGCACAGAGAAGTCCCGGGAAATCGTGTAGAAAGGCAGCAGTGCAACTGGGAATATCCAGACGCTCCGTTCAACGCATTCTTAAAAGTGTGTACCCACACAAAATGACCTGTGCACAGAAGCTCACTGAAGAACACAAGCAGCAGAGACTACCGTTTGCTCAGTGGGCGGAGGATAGGGAAGAAACTCTCAACAACCTTTGGTTTTCAGACGAGGCGCACTTTCATTTAGACGGTGTGGTTAACAAACAAAATGTACGCTTTTGGGCCACTGAAAACCCACAAGTGCTTCATGAACGACAACATTATGCTCCAAGGATTACAGGTGGGCAGCAATTTCCAGTCACGCACTTATTGGACCCTTTTCCTTTGAAGAAACTGTGAAAAGCGAGCTTTATTCGAGCACGCTTCGCAATAGCTTCATTCCACAACTTCTTGCTACTGCCTTGCCCTTCAACACGCAGTGGTTCATGCAAGATGGAGCAAGGCCACATACTGCAAACACTGTGTTGCAGTTCTTACACGAGCATTTCGATATGCGGATCATTTCACTCAGGTTTCCAGGTCGCTTCAGTGACGGACAAATTTGCCTTCCCCCCCCCCCCCCCCCCCTCCCCGCCAATAGTCCAGACAACCGATGTGACTTTTTTCTTTGGGGGTTGTTGTTGTTGTTGTGGTCTTCAGTCCTGAGACTGGTTTGATGCAGCTCTCCATGCTACTCTATCCTGTGCAAGCTTCTTCATCTCCCAGTACTTACTGCAACCTACATCCTTCTGAATCTGCTTAGTGTGTTCATCTCTTGGTCTCCCTCTACGATTTTTACCCTCCACGCTGCCCTCCAATGCTAAATGTGTGATTCCTTGATGCCTCAGAACATGCCCTACCAACCGGTCCCTTCCTCTTGTCAAGGTGTGCCACAAACTCCTCTTCTCCCCTATTCTATTCAATACCTCCTCATTAGTTATGTGATTTTCTCATCTAATCTTCAGCATTCATCTGTAGCACCACATTTCGAAAACTTCTATTCTCTTCTTGTCCAAACTGGTTATCGTCCATGTTTCACTTCCATACATGGCTACACTCCATACAAATACTTTCAGAAATGACTTCCTGACACTTAGAGCTGTACTCGATATTAACAAATTTCTTTTCTTCAGAAACGCTTTTCTTGCCATTGCCAGTCTATATTTTATATCCTCTCTACTTCGACCATCATCAGTTATTTTGCTCCCCAAATAGCACAACTCCTTTACTACTTTAAGTGTCTCATTTCCTAATCTAATTCCCTCAGCATCACCCGACTTAATTTGACTATATTCCATTATCCTCGTTTTGCTTTTGTTGATGTTCATCTTATATCCTCCTTTCAAGACACTGTCCATTCCGTTCAACTGCTCTTCCAAGTCCTTTGCTGTCTCTGACAGAATTACAATGTCATCGGCGAACCTCAACGTTTTTATTTCTTCTCCATGGATTTTAATACCTACTCCGAATTTTTCTTTCGTTTCCTTTACTGCTTGCTCAATATACAGATTGAACAACATCGGGGAGAGGCTACAACCCTGTCTCACTCCCTTCCCAACAACTGCTTCCCTTTCATGCCCCTCAACTCTTATAACTGCAATCTGGTTTCTGTACAAATTGTAAATAGCCTTTCGCTCCCTGTATTTTACCCCTGCCACCTTTAGAGTTTGAAAGAAAGTATTCCAGCCAACATTGTCAAAAGCTTTCTCTAAGTCTACAAATGCTATGCAGTGAAATTACGGAAGACATGTTCCGTAGGGTAATCACTAACTTCAGTGTTCGTTTGAAGGAAGTTAGGAAACGAAATGGTGGACATATTGAGCATGTGCTGAGTTAGAACAAATCTCCATGGACGGCTCTTCATTGTAGTATATGTTACTTTCACATTGTATTGACAGTAAAGTTTATATTCAAAAACAAAATTGTAATACATTTCGTGCGCCACCCTGTATTTGATGCGTCAGATTCGAAAATGAAGAAAGCAAAGCAAGAACGAATAAATGATTACGCTGCGTGAGATTAAGCAAGTGGCCCACGATACAGAGAACTGGTCTGAATGTGTAAAATGGTTACCACTGAGAGCAAATCTTACGGAAGTCAGTGGTAAAGCTCAGCGCAGTTAAATTTCTCTGCGCGGACCAACACGACTGCGTTGACTACTGTTTGTGCCACACACTGTGCCGGGTTAACCTTCGGACTATGATAATGCGCCGTGGGCTGGGACGTGCGGATCAAACGGGCTCATCAATAATTTGCGGCGCACTGCAGAAGATTAACGGAAGAGAGGGGCCCTGTGTGTGTGTGTGTGTGTGTGTGTGTGTGTGTGGAGCCAAAGCCCGTGGCGTGGGCAGCGCGCGCGGAAAGGCCGCCTAGCGTTGTTGCGGCACAAAGCGACGCTGCGCGGCGCGCCCGTCGCTGCGGGGCTGGCCTCTCCCACGTGGGGTCAGGTGCGCCCCACGTGGCCTCGTGGGGCACCGAGCTGCGCGCATGCGCACTCGCTCGCCGCCGGCCACGTACTGCCTTTGTGCCGGCTACCAGCACCTGATACAGGACGAGCCTTACTGGCGGCTGCCGACCAAAACATGGCTACGCGCGCCTGTCGCGAGGCAACATACAGCGGTTAGAAATTCCACACCCCTCGTTAAATACCGGGTGATCAAGAAGTCAGTATAAATTTGTAAACTGAATAAATCACCTTGGTTATATTTTTTATATATGCTTTTATATATTTTCCTCGCTGCAAACATAGTAGATACATAGATGTGATTCATTTACTGTAAATTGTCAATTGTGTTTAAAATAACCACATACAACATGAACATTTCTGGACACACCATGGCATTTTGCTTCTGCGAAGAAGATACTGTCACCTGGTGAACCAGTACGAAGATCCTGCAATACAGGTTCTATACTTCACATAAGTGTGTAGCCGAGGTGTAGGCTTCTGAGGATGACAATTTTTCGAAACCGGTAAAGCATAAAAAAATTATCTGAAACTGATGACTGAAATTTACCCTGAAAAAAGATCTCTGCAGTTGTCGAGCAGGGCCTAATAGATGATAGGCCATCGCCTGACTGCCACGTCTCTTGTGTTATTCATAATTAATTTAAACCATTACTATCTGAATTCCATCCCGACAGTTGCTAAAATGCACTGTTCAAAGGAACTAGGGGAAAACGTGCCTCGATGGCTGGTATGTTAAATCTGTTTTCATGCAGACGGTACATGTGGTCTTACTGCATGGCCTGAGATCTTCGCTTTCAGTGTAGGCAACTATTAAAATCAATCACTGTCTACTGGCGATACTTTCACTTTTATAAATTACAGTATCAGGTGATCCCTCAGAAGCAAGTGAATACACTTGTCCCAGTTTTTTCTAGTGATATACACAGTGCTGTTGATAATGGAGGCAAGACAAGAAAATTCAAGACACGTTCATAGGATGATCAAATGGTTCAAATGGCTCTGAGCACCATGGGACTCAACTTCTGAGGTCATTAGTCCCCTAGAACTTAGAACTTGTTAAACCTAACTAACCTAAGGACATCACACACATCCATGCCCGAGGTAGGATTCGAACCTGCGACCGTAGCAGTCCCGCGGTTCCGGACTGCAGCGCCTAGAACCGCACGGCCACTCCGGCCGGCCATCCTCTCTCTCTTCAGGTACACCCTACGCTCCAAAACCGCCTGGAATGCATTCAGATACTACACACACTGGTCCTGTTCGGCGCCGAGACGTCAGGTGTTACCAACATTTTTCACGTCCACCTCTGCCGAACAACCGACTAGGAAGTGACTTAATATTACATTGTCATCCAGTTCAGAGCTATGTTTAAAATATCAGTTTTCGAGATCATCGGAAGGTTAGTTTAAAATCAACGGCAACATTTGTAACGAACAGAGAAACAGGAAAGAAAGCGACCCAGTAAAAATGCGGTGAACTCAAAATTCATTCGAGAACCTACGTTATAACATACCGGTTGATCAAAAAGTCAGTATAAATTTGAAAACTGAATAAATCACGGAGTAATGTAGATAGAGAGGTACAAATTGACTCACATGCTTGGAATGACATGGGATTTTATTAGAACCAAAAAAGGAAAAAAAATAACAAAGTACGCAAAATGTCCTACAAATGGCACTGGACAGCAAAATGTCAGTGACTGCGCATGACAATCGTGTATAAAAGGAGCTGTAATGAGAGAGAGAATCAGATGCGCCAGCAGTCGCAGCATGTTGACGTTCCCTGAAACGGCGCTTTTAGTGAAGCTGTATTATCAGAATGGGGAATGCGCTACTTCAGCGTTACGATCCTATCGCCATAGGAAGGGGATTCGAACGGGTAAAGGTCAGTTGACAAATGCAGCTGTGGCGAGAATGATTTCGAAGTTCGAAGCCATGGGTTGTTTAGATGATAGACCCCGTAGTGGTCGACCGACCACAGGGCGTAATGCTGCTGAGACAGTTCAGGAAGAAATGGAGACTGTAGCGGGTTCGCCTATGCACGGATAAGTCAATGCTCGTGTAGTCGCACGACGCACTGTCATTCCATACATTACTGTTTGGTTGGCTCTGAGGCGTACCCTCCGGTGCTATCCGTACAAAATCCATCGGCACCATGAACTGTGACCCGGCGATTTAGTGAAGCGGAGGGCATTTGCGATGTGGGCGGTTCAAAAGATGGCGGAAGATGACGATTGGTTGAGTAACGTGTTGTGGACCGACGAAGCTCATTTCACGCTCCGTGGGTCTGTCAACGCCCACAACTGCAGAATTTGGACTACGGAAATACCTAGAACTGTTGTGGAAACTCCATTGCACAACGAGGAAGTCACGGCATGGGTTGGACTTACCACATCTACCGTTATCGGGGCTTTTTTCTTCGAGGAGATGCGTGATTCTGGTTTTGTAACTGGTATCGTGACGGGTGAGAGGTACGCCGATATGTATCATATCGCATCATCCACAGCCTGGCTGATAAACACCTGCTGGAACGTGCGATGTTTATGCAGGATGGTGCTCCACCCCATATTGCTAGACGCGTGAAAGATCTCTTGCGCGCGTCGTTTGGTGATGATCGTGTGCTCAGCCGCCACTTTCGTCATGCTTGGCCTCCCAGTTCCCCAGACCTCAGTCCGTGCGATTATTGGCTTTGGGGTTACCTGAAGTCGCAAGTGTATCGTGATCGACCGACATCTCTAGGGATGCTGAAAGGCAACATCAGACGCCAATGCCACACCATAACTCTGGACATGCTTCACAGTGCTGTTCACAACATTATTCCTCGACTACAGCTATTGTTGAGGAATGATGGTGGACATATTGAGCATATCCTGTGAAGAACATCATCTTTGCTTTGTCTTACTTTTTTATGCTAATTATTGCTATTCTGATCAGATGAAGCGCCATCTGTCGGACATTTTTTGAACTTTTGTATTTTTTTGGTTCTAATAAAACCCCATATCATTCCAAGCACGTTTGTCAATTTGTACCCCTCTATCTACATTATTCCGTGATTTATTCAGTTTTCAATTTATACTGACTTTTTGATCACCCGGTATGTTATAACGTAGGTTCTCGAATGAATTATGAGTTCACCGCATTTTTACTGGGTCGCTTTCTTTCCTGTTTCTCTGTTCGTTACAAATGTTGCCGTTGATTTTAAACTATCCTTCCGTAGATCTCGAAAACTGATATTTTACACATAGCTCTGAACTGGATGACAATGTAGTATTAAGTCACTTCCTAGTCGGTTTGTTCGGTAGAGGTGGATGTGAAAAATGTTGGTAACACCTGACATCTCGGCGCCGAACAGGACCAGTGTGTGTAGTATCTGAATGCATTCCAGGCGGTTTGTGCCGGCCGGAGTAGCCGTGCGGTTCTAGGCGCTGCAGTCCGGAACCGCGGGACTGCTACGGTGGGAGGTTCGAATCCTGCCTCGGGCATGGATGTGTGTGATGTCCTTAGGTTGGTTAGGTTTAACTAGTTCTAAGTTCTAGGGGACTAATGACCTCAGAAATTGAGTCCCATAGTGCTCAAAGCCATTTGAACCATTTGATCGTCCTATGAACGTGTCTTGAATTTTCTTGTCTTGCCTCCATTATCAACAGCACTGTGTATATCACTAGAAAAAACTGGGACAAGTGTATTCACTTGCTTCTGAGGGATCACCTGATACTGTAATTCATAAAAGTGATAGTATCGCCAGTAGACAGTGATTGATTTTAATAGTTGCCTACACTGAAAGCGAAGATCTCAGGCCATGCAGTAAGACCACATGTACCGTCTGCATGAAAACAGATTTAACATACCAGCCATCGAGGCACGTTTTCCCCTAGTTCCTTTGAACAGTGCATTTTAGCAACTGTCGGGATGGAATTCAGATAGTAATGGTTTAAATTAATTATGAATAACACAAGAGACGTGGCAGTCGGGCGATGGCCTATCATGTATTAGGCCCTGCTCGACAACTGCAGAGATCTTTTTCAGGGTAAATTTCAGTCATCAGTTTCAGATAATTTTTTTTATGCTTTACCGGTTTCGAAAAATTGTCATCCTCAGAAGCCTACACCTCGGCTACACACTTATGTGAAGTATAGAACCTGTATTGCAGGATCTTACTTCGTACTGGTTTACCAGGTGACAGTACTTTCTTCGCAGAAGCAAAATGCCATGGTGTGTCAAGAAATGTTCATGTTGTATGTGGTTATTTTAAACACAGTTGACAATTTACAGTAAATGAATCACATCTATGTATCTACTATGTTTGTAGCGAGGAAAATATATAAAAGCATATATAAAAAATATAACCAAGGTATATGAAGAAGAACTTAGACAAACGTAATGTACTGCGAATACATAGAAAGAAGGATCCTTTATTGTATGATTATATCATAGCGGAACAAACATTGGTAGCAGTTACTTCTGTAAAATATCGGGGAGTATGCGTACGGAACGATCTGAAGTGGAATGATCATATAAAATTAATTGTTGGTAAGACGGGTGCCAGGTTGAGATTCATTGGGAGAGTCCCTAGAAAATGTAGTCCATCAACAAAGGAGGTGGTTTACAAAACACTCGTTCGACCTATACTTGAGTATTGCTCATCAGTGTGGGATCTGTACCAGGTCGGGTTGACGGAGGAGATAGAGAAGATTCAAAGGAGAGCGGCGTGTTTCGTCACAGGATTATTTGGTAAGCTCAAGTGGCACACTCGGCAAGAGAGGCGCTCTGCATCGCGGTGTAGATTGCTGTCCAGGTTTCGAGAGGGTGTGTTTCTGGATGAGGTATCGAATGTATTGTTTCCCCCCACTTATACCTCCCGAGGAGATCACGAATGTAAAATTAGAGAGATTCGAGCGCGCACGGAGGCTTTCCGGCAGTCGTTATTCCCGCGAACCATACGCAACTGGAACAGGAAAGGGAGGTAATGACAGTGGCGCGTAAAGTGCCCTCCGCCACACACTGTTGGGTGGCTTGTGGAGTATAAATGTAGAAGTAGATAGTTTTAATATATAAAAACAAGAGGCTAATTTTCACATTTTATAAGAGATGACTTGCAGTCAGAATAGTGTCAGTTTTTGAATGAAAGCTGATTATTCAACAAATCTTTTGAACGCAGTATCTGTGTGCTTGCTGTCAGTGTGTAGAATGGGGAAGGCGCGCGAGATATCTGAGTTTGACCGAGGAGGGATTGTGACGTCCTGGAGGCTCGGCACGAGCATTTCGGAAATTGTACGATTTGTCAGGTGTTCGAGGAGTGCTGTAGTCAGTGTCTTCAACACCTGGCGAAACCAAGGTGAAACCACGTTCAGAGGTTGTGGGGTTGGGCGGCCACCTCTTATTACAGATGTCGGACGTCGCAGGCTGGGCAGACTGGTAAAACAGGACAGGCGGCGAACTGTGGAGGAACTAACATCAGATTTCAATGCTGGGCGGAGTACAAGTGTGTCTGAAAACATAGAGCACCTAACACTCCTAAAAATGGGCCTCTGAATGCGTCCACCCAATGTTAACATCACGACTACCCAATGTTAACATCACGACGTCGGCAACTACGACTGAAATGGGCACGTGACCATCGGCATTGGACGTTGGCGCAGGGCAGAGCTTTACATGGTCTGCTGAATGCCGATGCCTTGTTCATCATGCCAATGGGCGGTTGCGAATCCGTCGTCTCCCAGGGGAACAATTTCTTGACACCTGCAGGCTGGCGGCGGCTCCATTACGCCCTGGGAAGCATTCACATGGGCATCTATGGGTCCAGCGCAGCTCGTGCAAAGCATCATGATGCCCGAGGAATATCGTACGCCGGTTGCAGACCACATACACCCCTTCATGACGATCACGTTTCCAGACAGCAGCGCCATTTCTCGGCAAGATAATGCGCCATGTCAAGGCCCGGAGGGCGATGGAGTGGTTCGAGGAACACACTGGTGAGTTCCAACTGATGTGCCGTTCCGCGCAACTCGCCAGATCTGAACTCAATCGAACACATCTGAGAGGTGATTGAATGCGGCGTCAGAGTTCATCGCCCCCTCCCTGTAACTTACGGGAATTAGGTGACTTGTATGTGCTGATATGGTGCCAACTACCTTCAGCTACCTACCGAGGCCTCATTACTTCCACGTCAGGGCGCGCCTCCACTGCTATCCTTGTGAAAGGTGGAAGAACAGGCTATCAGGTAGGTGGGCACAATGTTGTGGCTGATCAGTGTATGTTTCATGTTTTTTCAAACGTATAACTTCTTTATATCCCTTCCTTACATTTTTTATATATGCTTTTATACACTGAAGAGCCAAAGACACTGATACACCTGCCTAATATCGTGAAGGCCCCCACGAGCACGCAGAAGCACCGCAACACGACGTGGCATGGACTCGACTAATGTCTGAAGTAGTGCTGGAGGGAACTGACACCATGAAGTCCGCAGCTCGTGGCGTGCGGTAGCGTTCTCGCTTCCCACGCCCGGGTTCCCGGGTTCGATTCCCGGCGGGGTCAGGGATTTTCTCTGCCTCGTGATGACTGGGTGTTGTGTGACGTCCTTAGGTTAGCTAGGTTTAAGGAGTTCTAAGTTCTAGCGGACTGATGACCATAGATGTTAAGTCCCATGGTGCTCAGAGCCATTTGAACCATTTGGCACCATGAATCCTGCAGGGCTGTCCATAGACCCGTAAGAGTAAGACGGGGTGGAGATCTATTCTGAACAACACGATGCAAGGCATCCCAGATATGCTCAAAAACGTTCATATCTGCCGAGTTTGGTCGCCAGCGGAAGTTTTTAAACTCAGAAGAGTGTTCCCGATTGCCACTCTGTAGCAATTCTTGCTCGAACTGCCCAAGTCCGTCGGAATACACAATGGACATGAATGGATGAGGGTGACCAGACAGGATGTTTACATACGCGTCACCTGTCAGAGTCGTATTTAGAAGTATCAGGGGTCCCATATCACTCCAACTGCACACGCCCCACACCATTACAGAGCCTCCACCAGCTGCAGCAGTCCTCTGCTGACATGGAGGGTCCGTGGTTTCATAAGCTTGAGGCGGCCGGAGTGGCCGAGCTGTTCTAGGCGCTACAGTCTGGAACCGCGCGGCCGCTACGGTCGCAGGTTCGAATCCTGCTTCAGACATGGATGTGTGTGATGTCCTTAGGTTAGTTAGGTTTAAGTAGTTCTAAGTTCTAGGGGACTGATGACCTCAGAAGCTAAGTCCCATAGTGCTCAGAGCCATTTGAACCATTTCATAGTGTTGTCTCCATGGCCATACACGTCCGTCCCCTCGATACAGTTTGAAACGAGACAAGTCCGACCAGGCAACATGTTTCCAGTCATCAACTCTCCAATGTCGGTGTTGACGAGCCCAGGCGAGCCATAAAGATTTGTGTCGTGCAGTCATCAAGAGTACACGAGTGTGCTTTCGGCTCCGAAAGCTCATATCGATGATGTTTCGTTGAATGGTTCGCACGCTGACACTTGCTGATGGCCTAGCATTGAAATCTGCATCAATTTGCACTGCTGTCACGTTGAACGATTCTCTTCACTCGTCATTGGTCCAGTGATGCAGCGTTGACGGTAACTGCAGCCATGGTCTCCGAGCTGATAGTCCATGCTGCTGCAAACGTCGTCGAACTGTTCGTGCAGATGGTTGTTTTCTTGCAAACGTCCCCATCTGTTGACTCAGGGATCGAGACGTGGCTACACGATCCGTTACAGCCATGCGAATAAGATGCCTGTCATCTCGACTGCTAGTGATACGAGACCGTTGGTCTCGAGCACGGCGTTCCGTATTACCCGCCTGAACCCACCGATTCCATATTCTGCTAACAGTCATTGGATCTCGACCAACGCGAGCAGCAATTTCGCGATAGGATAAACTGCAATCGCGATAGGCTACAATCCGAGATTTATCGAAGTCGGAAACGTGATGGTAGGCATTTCTCCTCCTTACACGGGCCATCACAACAACGTTTCACCAGACAACGCCGGTCAACTGCTGTTTGTGTATGAGAAATCGGTTGGAAACTTTCCTCATGTCAGCACGTTGTAAGTGTCGGCACCGGCGCCATCCTTGTGTGAATGCTCTGAAAAGCTAATCGTTTACGTATCACAGTATCTTCTTCTGGTCGGTTAAATTTCGCATCTGTACCACGTCACCTCCGTGGTGTAGCAATTTTAATGGCCAGTAGTGTAGATGCAGTAACCGATCTAATAACTGCGCCAGACACTTGTTGTCGTATAGAGGTGTTACCGACCGCAGCGCCGTTTTCTGCCTGTTTACATATCTTTCTATGTGAATACGCATTGTCTATACCAGAGTCTTGGGCGCTTCAGTGTATATGTTCCTTTCTCATAGCATAACAGATCCATAGATATGATTCATTTACTGTAAATTGTGAATCAGTTGGCCGAGCGGTTCTAGGCGCTACTGTCGCAGGTTCGAATCCTGCCTCGGGCATGGATGTGTGTGATGTCCTTAGGTTAGTTAGGTGTAAGTAGTTCTAAGTTCTAGGGTACTTATGACCACAGATGTTAAGTCCCATAGTGCTCAGAGCCATTTGAACCATTTTTGTGAATCAGTGATTAAAATAATCACACAATATATGTGCATTTCTGGACACACCATGGCATTACACTTCTATGAAGAAGATATTGACATTTGCTAAACCAATACTAAATAAATTTCTGTAGTACACTTTTTATACTTCACATAGATGTATAGCCAAGGTCTAAAGATTTATATCTCTAATTTTGTAGGCTTCTGAAGATGAAAGATAAATTTGTCGAAACATGTAAAGCAAAATGAAATTTATTTGCAATTGATGACTGAATTTCTTCGCTGATAATTACAGCCACGAGTAAAATACCTGCAGAGGTACTGCATGTGACGACCGTGAGAGGACACTCGGTGACCGCGAGACCGGGCAAGGAGTGGGCGGCCGGGGCTTCCCCGGGGCCTTGCCGCCGACGTCGCGCAGCCAGACGGCCCGCCCGCGGCGCGCCGATCAATGTGCTCATTGTTGCGCTTTTGGGCGTCGCGACGCGTCGCGCCCGAGTGCTATCGACAAGCCTGCGCGGCCGGCGGAAGCTCTAAATATTAGCGCCGCCACTTGGCGCCGCTGCCTAACAAAGCACTATTGTTCGAGGCGCCGATAACGGCAGAAGTGCTCGCGGCGTGCCGAGCAGCGCACTGCTCCGCTTAGCGTACCTCCGTGCAAAGCCGTCGCGGAGCGCGCTGGCCAAGTACGTTCGCCCGTCCGACGAGTATTCTCCGCAAATTCGTAGCCTCATTAACTGGTTATTTTTTTCTCCTGTCTGCCGTCTTCATACTATTTTTTTCCTTTTCGCGGAAGCTCCTATAAGAGAAATTGGTATTTTTCATTCTTCAGCAAAAAGAACCTCTTGTGGTCTAGAAATACCGTCCATTATCATAAGAAGGTTTTCTTCTCACAAGGCCCATTATATTAAAAATCGGCTTAAAACTCAGCTCGTCCTCTGAAAGGTTCGTCAACATGCGTATTTGGACCATTGTCTTTAAACTGGACTCACATTCGATAGGAGCAGTATTCAAATCCTCGTTCGGGAAACCAGACGTAGCACGTAAATATGTGAAGCAAGTCATACTTAAAAACCACCAAGAGCTCCTCATGCAATAAATCTTAATTCACTATGAGTTTCGATCAACCACTCATCACCGCAGAACATAACTATCACTATAAAATTTATTTCAGTACTCATACGAGCTAGATAACTACGAGCCGTCGAAACAAGTCTAGCTAACAAACAATATATCTGAACAAACAATATATGTGAGTATTGACTGTTAACCTCTGCAGAAAAATTGAGTAACTTGATTTATGACCAACCCTAATGTCATGAAATTGTATTTGCTACCTGGGTTACAACCAGTTGGTTTGACGTTCAAATGATTCAAATGGCTCTGAGCACTATGGGACTAAACATCTGAGGTCATCAGTCTCCTAGAACTTAAAACTACTTAAACCTAACTAACCTAAGGACATCACACGCATCCATGCCTGAGGCAGGATTTGAACCTGCGACCGTAGCGGTCGCGCGGTTCCAGACTGATGCGCCTACAACCGCTCGGCCACATCAGCCGGTTGGTTTGACGTAAACCAGAAAACTGAACGTATACCATAGCACAACAAGTATCAATTAATTAATTAATCTATAAGTACCGCTAAATGTCCTCGAACAAGTATTTTATCGGTAACTAGGCACATACACGGCCAAGTATTTTATCATGGCGGGAAAACTGCATCAACCGTGTCTGCGGCCTAGTCTCACCCGCATAAGAGAGTGCGTGCAAGTGTGCGTACTGGTGGTGCAGTCTGATAGATGTCAGTACTCACATGAACTAGATGAGGGGGCTTGAGGGCATGCGCGCTCCTACCTCATACTGGTACTGCCAAAGGCTTAGGAGTAATGCGGGCTATTCAGAATGACGTGAGTGTCGGAATGGTGTCGTGGAAATTCGATCTTGGACTTTGCAATCCTTGACGCCAACGTGATGTTTTCGAGGCTTAGGAGTATTACGGGAACACATAGTGAATTAAGATTTACTGCATGAGGAGCTCTTGGTGGGCTATTCAGAATGACGTGAGTGTCGGAATGGTGTCGTGGAATTTCGACCTTGGACTTCGCGATCCTTGACGCCAACGTGATGTTTCCGAGCACAAGTATTTTAGCAGTGGTTTATCCGACCGTCAAAGTAAGCTGCAATAGTTTGGGATGCTCTAGTTGGAAATACACTGTATAAAACTTTGGTGTTAGCTGTGGTTTTCCGACTATTTTGTAATACCATCACTTCACATTTTATGCAATTAAAAACCGGAAAATTAAATTACTGTGAGCGCGCCTTCAGACGTTTCAAGCAGTACGCATCAACAAGTGTATTATTAGTAACTAGGTAGGTATACAGCCAAGCACTTTATCATGGCGGGGAGCCTGCATCAACCGAGTCTCGGAGCCTATCGTCATCCGCTTGAGTGACTGCGTGCATGTGTGCATCTGGCTGATGGAGCATCAAACGTGATTCGTCTGAAAAGTCCACCTGTCACCACTAATTGAACGTCCAGTTGCGATAGTGGCGGGCAAATACCAGCTTTCGTCCTCGATGAACAGCGGTGGGTGCATCAGCTAGACGCTTTCTGCGGAGATCCATACACAGCAACTGTCGCTAAGGGACACTGTTCGTAGCCCCTTGGTTCATATGGTCGGTCAGTTGCTCTACAGTTGCCCGTCTATTCGCCCATATGCATCTTTGCAGCAGTCGTTCACCCGTATCATGTATAGCTCATGGTGTAACACATTTCTCTCAGAGCCGGTTTTGGATAGTGCCATTCTGTCATGCACAGCATACTTTAACCATGGCTCATGCGAACAGTTCACAGACCTAGCCGTTTCGGATGCGTTTCCACCCTTGGCACGAAAGCCAGTGCTCATGCTCTTTTGGACGTCAGATAACTCGCTCCATTACCTCATTACGAGAACGACTGCACTGTTTTCAGCCGCCCCCCCCCCCTCCCGAACCTGCTTTATATAGCCTTCAACGCTAGTGTTGCCACCTGCTGCCTGTGAGTGGTTTTTGCGTACTGACATCGAACATAGGTGATGGTCACATTGATGTGACTGGACCATCTATGATGATGATGATGTTTGGTTTGTGGGGCGCTCAACTGCGCAGTCATCAGCGCCCTTACAAAGTCCCAATTTTTACACAGTCCAATTTTTTTAAACAGCCCAGTCTAGCCACTGTCACGAATGATGATGGTGATGAAATAATGGAGACAACACAAACACCCAGTCCCCGGACCACCTATGTGAGCGTTAACCTCTGTAGATAAATTACATAGATCGATCTCTCTAGGGAGTCTATTACAAGTTTAAACCTCGAATCACAAAATTGTATTTGCAACCTCGGCTATAACCAGTTGGTTTGCAGCAAGCCAGAAAGATGAACGCATACCAGTAGCACAACGAATATCAATTAGTTAATTAGTCATTAAATATCGCTAAATGTCTTTGAACGAATGTTTCATCAGTAACTGGACAGGTGCGAGGCAGGGAACCTGCATGAACCGTGTCGCGGGGCCTATTCTCATCCGCGTGAGTGACTGCGTGCGTGGGTGCGTGCGTGCGGGGGTGTGCGGCCTGACACGCGTGCCGTGCCGGGCGGCAGAATTAGTCGCGACCCGGCGGCAGAGGACGGGCTCTGGCCTGTGCCCCGCTTCCTCATCGACCCGCAGCACCCTCCACCCACACCCGCCACCCACACGCGCGTGCGTGTCCCGCCACGGCCCCGGTTCTGAGCCTCCATCGCCACGCTGCGCCGGCCTGCTACTCCCAATTATTTCGCGCCGCACGTCGACGTGTGACTTTTTTTCTTTCATCGATAATCGTTGACTGGCCTTCGGACCAGCTGTTTGGCACTACGAAAACATTGGGAAACTTTAATGAATATGACATCAGCACTTCTTTGTTGACGTTAACCAAGCTTAACAGGCCAGAGAGGATGTGAGTCACTCCCAGGCTCTCTTCGGGCCGCTGTGCACTATCTGGTCAAAACTGTCCAGTCAACCCTATATACGATGCATGACTGGAAAGTGACCACCGTTTCGGAAAAAAAATTCATCAAAACATTTTTTTCAAACTAACATTTATTTTTACAAGGAAGAACATACTTGAACTATTTTCCTACATTGTTGCCAACATTTTCCAGATATTTTTCTTAACGGGAAACCACTTTTTCTGTGTTCTCTTCATAGAAAGATGCCGCCATTGAAGACAGCCACTGCTGAACACCGGTTTTTGCGTCGTCATCGCTTCCTCCAAAATCACGCTTAAAGATTGTTTTATGTATCGTACCGCAATACATATACTAGCCAACAACTTCGCGGCAGTGGTAACACCGGTTCCCATCAGATCACCGAAGTTAAGCGCTGTCGGGCTCGGCTAACACTTGGATGGGTGACCATCAGGTCAGCGGAGCGCTGTTGGCAAGAGGGGTGCACTCAGCCCTCGTGAGGCCCTTTGAGGAGCTGCTTGATTGGGAACTAGCGGCTCCGATCACGAAAACTGACATCGGCCCGGAGAGCGGTGTGCTGACTACATGTCCCTCCACGCCCGCATCCAGTGACGCCTTTGGTTGAGGATGACACGGCGGTCGGTTGGTACCGTTGGGCCCTCAGTGCCTGTTTGGACAGATTCTATTTTTCATATATATATATATATATATATATATATATACAAAGATTACAAAACTGCTACATGTAACAATTTAAACACTGCTCTCCAGCATAAAATAGCACAAATAGCATTATTGATATCGAAATCTTTTAGGTATTTTATAACATCACTCATCGCTATCAGGAAATCTTCGCAGTGAGCAACCGTCCGTCGTTCTGCACCACAGTCACACGATGGTGATGAAGATTTGCCACACTTGCAGAGTGTGTCTGCATATCTTCCACGGCCCATTTGGATGTGGTTCAGGGTAGTCGAAACCGCGCGAGGCTGGTCGAATCCAGGAGATTTCTTCTGAATACAGGGCAGCTGCAGGCATTATGAAGAACAGTTTTGTTGCCAACAGCGTTTCCATTCATCGATGGCAATGATTTCAGTTCCCTTGAGAGTCCTGGCCGTGATGAGAGTGAGCTGTCTTAATCTTAGTCTTTTTCGCTCCGCAGCGAATACGTCTTTCAATATTGGAAGATCGGTGTTATCACCAGTCTTCCGGTATTCACGCAGTACTGCCCTCTTCCGCCTGATACAGGGAGGTGGAATTTGGATTTGGCTCAAGATAGGTAACCAGTATGAGGGAGTAGGTCGTATTGAATCACTAACAATGCGCGTGACTTCATTAGGTTCCTTTTTACGTGTGTAGTATTAAGCCAGACAGGCAAACAGTACTCTGTTGCTGAGCATACCATTACGAGTGCTGCGATATCAGGAAAGTGTCCGCTGACGATCCCAAAATATGGTTCAAATGGCTCTGAGCACTATGGGACTCAACTTCTAAGGTCATTAGTCCCCTAGAACTTAGAACTACTTAAACCTAACCAAGCTAAGGACATCACACACATCCATGCCCGAGGCAGGATTCGAACCTGCGACCGGAGCGGTCGCTCGGCTCCAGACTGTAGCGCCTACAACCGCACGGCCACTCCGGCCGGCCGACGGTCCCCAACAAGCGGTAGGTGGCAGTCACAAGGTGTGAGAACCAAGCTGTACGGGGGTGGGGGTGGGGGGGGGGGGGGTGGGGGGAGGGTGTGAGTGACACCAGCAGAATGGGGCCGTGAGTTGTCACGAAGCAACTCAATGCCTTGACTGAGCATTCCACACCTTTTGTTTTGAACCGCGCGCCCAAGTTTTCTCAATGTTTCACAGTATCGTACCGCACTGGCAGTTTCACTTCTGGAAAGGAACTCAAAAAGCAGACTATCATGTCTGTCCAAAAACAAATTGTAGATAATTTTCTTGAGCTGACAACGTTGTTTTGAATTTATGTTTTTTGGAGGATCGTCTGTACCTCACTCCATCGACTGTTGTTTTGATTCTGGTGTGACACGACAAACCGAAGTTTCATCACCGGTCGCAATTCTGTTTAGGAAATCATCTTCGACATCACTGTATCGGGTAAAAATTGGCAAAGAACCTTCCAAGTCGCTTCATTTTGTGGACATGCATAACTATTTTCGGAACCCAACGGGAACACAATTTGCGAAAATTTAAGCGATTTGTGGCAGTCTCACCCAAAACAGTTTTCGAAATTTGTGGAAACTCTTCGCAAGGCATTCTTATTGCGAACCGAATAAGTGTCGTGCAGTGATACTTATTGGCACATGTGAATACTGTCTGAAAAAAATGTTGCCAATAGAGGTAATAGTAAAGAACCAATAAATTGAAATTTGATGTACGATGCGGCAATTTTATTGCACTAACAACGAAAAGCTAGTACGTGATATTTTTTCCTTTCTTCATTTTGTGCGTGTGTGGGGAGGTGTCAGTGAGAAAAAAGAGTTTTATGTGTAAAGTTCGTTGTAAGTCACTAAGTGCTCTCATTCACAAACACTGGAAGAATATATTCTGGCTATTTGCGCGTCGTGAGCTGCACTTCTTATTCAGTCCCACCCGCGCGTGTTTGAGGTAGACGGTTCTTGCCCCCACAGTGGTTGTTTCCAGACATCAAGCAATATTTGTACCAGGTTTGATTGAAACAGATCCAGTGGTTTATGAGGAGATATGCAACATAACATACATATAATCATACATAAACAAACACCGTCCGAACAGGTCATGAAGGCCCAAAGATACCGACGACCGCCGTGTCATATCCAGCCCGTAGGGGTCACTGGATGCGGATATTGAGTGGCATGTGGTCAGTACACCGTTCCCTGTCCGCATCTCGTGGTCTAGTGGCTAGCATTGCTGCCTCTGGATCACGGGGTCCCGGGTTCGATTCTCGGCCGGGTTGGGGATTTTCCCTGCCTGGGGATTGGGTGTTCGCGTTGTCCTCATCATTTCACCATCACTATTCGTGACAGTGGCTAGAGTGGATTGTGTACAAATTGGAATCTGTCAAAACAGGGACATTGTACCGGCACTGATGAGCGTCCCAGAAATCGAACATCATCCTCAAACATCGCTCTCCCGTCCGTTGTCAGTTTACGTAACCGGTGCCGCTGCTTCTCAGTCACGTACTCCTCAACTGGCTTCACGAGGGCTGAGCGCATCCCGCTTGCCAACAGTGCTCGTCAGACGCTGACGGTGACCCATCCAAGTGATTGCCAAGCCCAACAGCGCTTAACTTCAATAATCTGACGGCAACCTGCGTTGCCACTGCGGCAAGGCGGTTGACTACAAACATACATTTCATAATATGGATTTAGAGGCTGTCAAGCTTCAAAGAAACAAAATTTTTATATTTTAGAGTATTTTGTAACAGATATCAGCCTAACTTCCCGAGAAGAAATTGTTTCGTGATATATACTTGCAGATAGGTGTCGTATTTGTAACAACGTATGACAGCACAGAAAGCCGAACTGCATTTTGGAACCTACACTACTGGCCATTAAAATTGCTACACTACGAAGATGACGTGCTACAGACGCGAAATTGAACCGACAGGAAGAAGATGCTGTGATATGCAAATGATTAGCTTTTCAGAGCATTCACACAAGGTTGTCACCGGTGGCGACACCTACAACGTGCTGACATGAGGAAAGTTTGCAACCGATTTCCCATACACAAACAGCAGTTGATCGGCATTGCCTGGTGAAACGTTGTTGTGATGCCTCGTGTAAGGAGGAGAAATGCGTACCATCACGTTTCCGACTTTGATAAAGGTCGGATTGCAGCCTATCGCGATTGAGGTTTATCGTATCGCGACATTGCTGCTCGCGTTGGTCGAGATCCAATCACTGTTAGCAGAATATGGAATCGGTGGGTTCAGGAGGGTAATACGGAACGCCGTGCTGGATCCCAACGGCCTCGTATCACTAGCAGTCGAGATGACAGGCACCTTATCCGCATGGCTGTAACGGATCGTGCAGCCACGTCTCGATCCCTGAGTCAACAGATGGGGACGTTTGCAAGACAACAACCATCTGCACGAACAGTTCGACGACGTTTGCAGCAGCATGGACTATCAGCTCGGAGGCCATGGCTGCGGTGACCCTTGACGCTGCATTACTGACAGGAGCGCCCGCGATGGTGTACTCAACGACGAACCTGGATGCACGAACGGCAAAACATCATTTTTTCGAATGAATCCAGGTTCTGTTTACAGCATCATGATGGTCGCATCCGTGTTTGGCGACATCGCGGAGAACGTACATTGGAAGCGTGTGTTCGTGATCGCCGTACTGGCGTATCACCCGGCGTGATGGTATGGGGTGCCATTCGTTACACGTCTCGGTCACATCTTGTTCGCATTGATGATGGTTCTTTGAACAGTGGACGTTACATTTCAGATGTGTTACGACCCGTGGCTCTACCCTTCATTCGATCCCTGCGAAACCCTGCATTTCAGCAGGATAATGCACGACCGCATGTTGCAGGTCCTGTACGGGCCTTTCTGGATACAGAAAATGTTCGACTGCTGCTCTGGGCAACACATTCTACAGATCTCTCACCAATTGAAAACGTCTGGTCAATGGTGGCCGAGCAACTGGCTCGTCACAGTACGCCAGTCACTACTCTTGATGAACAGTGGGATCGTGTTGAAGCTGCATGGGCAACTGTACCTGTAGACGCCATCCAAGCTCTGTTTGACTCAATGCCAGGCGTGTCAAGGCCGTTATTACAGCCAGAGGTGGTTGTTCTGGGTACTGATTTCTCAGGATCTATGCACCCAAATTGCGTGAAAATGTAATCACATGTCAGTTGGGGGTTGGGGTTGGATTGTTTGGGGAAGGAGACCAGACAGCGAGGTCATCGGTCTCATCGGATTAGGGAAGGATGGAGAAGGAAGTCGGCCGTGCCCTTTCAAAGGAACCATCCCGGCATTTGCCTGGAGCGAGTTAGGAAAACCTAAATCAGGATGGCCGGACGCGGGATTGAACCGTCGTCCTCCCGAATGCGAGTCCATTGTCAAACCACTGCGCCACCTCGCTCGGTCACATGTCAGTTCTAGTATAATATATTTGTCCAGTGAATACCCGTTAATATCTGCATTTCTTCTTGGTGTAGCAGTTTTAATGGCCATTAGTGTAATGTACTCTACGAGGCAGCGATTTAATCACGGTAAGGCTTACACCTGAGAATGGCACGAGTGCAGACTTGACTACATCTCATTCAGTGCTCTTCTTCTCTTTCCCGAGTGTCCTCCCGTATTGAATTCGGCAGCTCGTCGACCCGTAGCGTCTGCTACTAATTTATAGATTAATTACTGTAATTGTTGTCCCTTTGTCCTATTCGCAGAGTACCTCCGACCGGGGCCTGCGGACAGCGCCGCGCCGCGAGCGCTTCTGTAATTACAGCAGGGCGCTGAGAGCGCCATCTGTTGCCCGCGGGTCGCACTAGCTACTAGTTAGTCGTTTGTTTTGTCGTGCAGTCGCAGGCAGGACCGTCAACAGGTGCAGCCGCTGGCCGCTGGCAGCGAACGCCATTATTGCAAATGCCCTCGCTAATTATTAATTAGAGGGGCGATCGGAAGACTGGCCCGCGCGCTCCGGTCAACAGTATCATGTCACTGCGAAGCCCGATTTCAGAAGCCAGGCGCCACTGATTAGCCGGCCGGGTCCTCTGCCCAGTTGCTTTTGGGGTACCCACTGGACAGCGGGCAATTGTGGTCGCCGGCAGGGGATATTAGCCCCCGCTTTCCGCTAAAGCTTTTTGTTTTATGAAGGGCCTATGGTCGGCAAATGGCTCGTACAGGATCATTTTGCGGATACGTTATTGGGCGTCACGTTTCGCGTATTGCGAATTTCAGTGATGAGCTACTGTTGCTGCGAGTGATGTTACGGAGGGAAGTCTTCATCGAGACAGTATTTTGGAAATTATATCGGGGATAGGTCTTAAATATCAAGAGCGACATTTACGTAAGGGATTCAAAATTATAGTCCGCGGAATGAAAGAAAACAATATTTTTTCTTAATGTTCTGCAGCTTTTATTTCCTCCAGACGGAGTTTCATTTTCTTATGCCTCGCAAGGGTCAAACAACTTTCATGGCGCCATATTTAATAAATGAAGAACAGATACAAATATTACACAAATTACGACACAAAGCTGAACTAGTTATTAGACAAATCTAAATGGACACAATTTTAAACTAAATATTTCGCACGCTTTTCGTTTCCACGAAACATCAATGTTAAAATTAGGTTCCTCGCTTTGTCATATTTTGCACAGTAGCTCGATATTCACATTATCTGTAATTTAGCTCTAGTAACTTCACTTTTGTACATTTTAAGTTAGTAAAAAGGAGTTTAAGACAGTCTTTCTGTTAAAAAGTATTTCCTGTTTACTTGTCAAATCGGCAGTTAAAACGATAAAAGAGAAATGAAGATCTTCTTCATGACAGTTCAAAATTGTTCAAATCGCTCTGAGCACTATGGGACTTAACAGCTATGGTCATCAGTCCCCTAGAACTTAGAACTACTTAAACCTAACTAATCTAAGGACAGCACACAACACCCAGCCATCACGAGGCAGAGAAAATCCCTGACCCCGCTGGGAATCGAACCCGGTAACCCGGGCGTGGGAAGCGAGAACGCTACCGCACGACCACGAGATGCGGGCTTCTTCATGACAGGAAACAATCCAAAAAGACTGGCAAAAACAGCTTATCAAATGTTTCGAATGCAGAATCACGGACTACAAAAGGAAAATATAAGTATCAATCAATAGGCAAGAGATGCTCAAGACAACCAAGGATAGAGGTGGACTGTTCGAACGTAACGGGTGTACATGTCTAATTCGTGACGTAGATGATGGTGAAACTGATATTTTGTGCTCGTAATAAGAATTTTTGTTTGTTTTCATTAGAGCTTACTGTTATAACTTCAATCGTTAACAACTCACCTTTCTGTGTTCTACGGTTATTTCTTGCGTGGGTGCGATCGTCACATGTCACATATTGACGGCGTAAGAATCCGAAGTCCGTTTTTGGAACAAATAAACTGCTGCAAAAGGTCAGTGATTATGTATATTTTTCCTTAAATGTTTATTATCACTTTCTGCCAATCGCCACAAAAAGTTGCATTAACATTACACTGTTTCTATCTGGAGATTAAGAAGACAAAAATTAAAGACTGGAGAACACGGTTCTGATTGCTGCAGTTCTCAGATTTCACTTTTAATTCAATCATTTGGCGACAGCAGATTCTTTAAATAGAAAAACAAAAGAAGGCAAGAAGTGTAATCCGCAAAATAATTTTTTTCATTTCTTATATGGCGTGTATCGTTTAGATAGCCGGAGTTACAATGAGCAAGCAAACTACGTATGGTACCATGGCGCGGAACGCACTAGATTTGACGCTACTTGGGTATACTGGGTTGTAGAAACTTATTTTCATTATTCATTAATCCAAAAATGAAATTACATGTGACTCTCCCGGAAAATAAACGTTTGTTAAAAAGTCAGATCATGGGTGTATGGAGTGAGAAGAATGTGCTTCCAGCAAAAAGTTACAATTACTGGGTTGCGACCGTTTATTTTCGTCAGTGGAGATCCCGGACAGATGCATATTGCTGCAGTCGGGCCGCTATTTATAATCTCTGTTACCACTTATTTGTTATTATTTCAAAGAGATGTGTAACATACTTGCTCCTTACTGGACTCAGTTTGCCTTGATTGTAAAATCCATAGGCATGACCAGTTGCTTACTTTTTGGACACTTTCATAGTTGCAGTATTAGTTTTACAATTCGTCGAGCTTTCGTCTGATTTCTTGGCGTCATCAGTCTCTTCCTAGCTCGTTTTAATCTTTTCAACTTTCCTTGTCTACTATTTTCTTCAATTTGAGCATTCTTGCAATTTCCTCTCTCCCCTTCTCTTCCACTCACTTGTCAACTACTAGATACCTTAGATGATGTGCACTTTGTTCCTAGTAAGAATTTTCAAAAGTTATCATTTATCTTCTGTTCTTACTAATACAGTATCATCACATCAATTTTCCCTCTCGAAAGAGCTTTATTCAAATGCTTCCGCGTTCCTCTCCTTGTAAACTGCTTGATATAAATTTCTTGTCTTAATTTAATGAACTTTAACTTGCATTTTTTCATAAAATTTCTCTGCTTATGCATGGTACTATTCCTGCCATGTGAGAAGCAGTTCATCTATATATCTAAAACGACATTATATATTCACTTACACACAAAAGATCGTTTTTGCAACGGCTGTTCCAAGTTACAATATTGCTAGCCATCAATTAATTCGTGCCGTAAGATAGACGGTGGGTTTAGGAATGTTAATAGTGAAGGTGGCTGAAGGATGTACACAACGTCGATTTTCAAATGCGACAAGCGAGTTTTCGACTGCTCTCACCGCCAATCATCTCCATGGGTTAAAAATACTGACTCCTGGGAACAGCGAGATGATATATGATATGCGCGACGCAACAAAGTTCAGAACTTCCGATACGCAGGCCCTATTTACGCAACCGCTGGAGGACGAGTCAAACGGCGCGAGGCGTACGCGGCCTGTTGCGAATGATACGTCACCTTCCCAACTCCCATTCCCTTTACGTAGTTCAATCTATGAAGGAAAATTTGGGAAAAAAACTCGTGCAGTTGCGATTTTTCTCTGCAGTGGTAGGAAGGAGTGCTGTGAACAACGTATACTAAAGGGCTCTACACAAGGGCGACTGTTCGCAGGGATCCGTCGCATGCGATATCGCTTGCAATCGGTCGCTCGCCTTGACGCCACATACACGAGCGACCTGCCAAGCAGTCAGTATTATGAACGTCACTTTGTTGATAAATTCTGTTTTTGAAAACGAAGTATGTTTAGCAGCAGCTGCATTGATTTCCGTATCCCCAAGAAAACTTGAAAAATACAAATTTAAAATAAACGACAATCATAATGTATTAAATTTGGTTTGGAACGCTTTTCTTGGGGGCTGTGGGTTACTTTACAGACTATATTACATTTATCACTCATGCCAAATGGGTTGTGTACGTATTTCCAGTGTGCCAATACAACTCGTTCTATTCGATGTGTCTATACAGATGTCGTCTCTAGCAGCACTACTAACTACAGTACCTCTTATTATAAATTGTGTGAAGGGGAGTTCGATAATATGAAATCAGAAGGGACTTGAGTATAGCAGTATAATATACACTGAAGAGCCAAAGAAACTTGTACAGTTGCCTAATATCGTGTACGGCCCCGCGGGCACGCAGAATCGTCGCAAAACGACGAGGCATGCACTCGACTAATGTCTGAAATAGAGCTGGAAGCAATTGACTCCATGAATGCTGCAGGGGTTGTCCATAAACCCATTAGATTACGAAGGGGTGGAGGTCTCTTCTGAACAGCACGTTGCGAGGCGTCCCAGATATGCTCAATAATATAAATGTCTGGGGAGTTTGGTGGCAAGCGGGAATGTTTAAACTCAGAAGAGTTTTCCTGGAGCCACTCTGTAGCAGTTCTGAATGTGTGGGGTCTCGCATTGTCCTGCTGCACTTGCCAAAGTCCGTCTGAATGGACAGTTGACATGAATGGGTGCAGTGATCAGACAGGATGCTTACGTTCGTGTCAGCTCTCAGAGTCGTATCAAGACGTATCAGGGGTACCATATCACTCCAACTGCACATGCCACACACCATCACAGATCCTCCACCAGCTTGAACAGTTCCCTGCTGACATGCAGGGTCCATGGATTCATGAGGTTGTCTCCATACCCGTACATATCCATCCGCTCGATACGATATGAAACAAGACTCCTCCGACCGTGCAACATGTTTCCAGTCATCAACAGCAAAAAGTCGTGTTGACGGGACCCGGCGACGCGTAAATCTTTGTGTCGTGCGGTCATCAAGGGTACACGACTAGATCTTCGACTCCGAAAGCACATATAGATGATGTTTCGTTGAATGCTTCGCACGCTGACACTTGTTGATCGCGCAGCATTGAAATCTGCAGCAATTCGCGGAAGGACTGCACTTCTGTCACGTCTAACGATTTTCATCAGGCGTCGTTGGTCCCGTTCTTGCAGGATCTTTTTCCGGCCGCAGCGATGTCGGAGATTTGATCTTTTACCGAATTCCTGATATTCACGGTACACTCGTGAAATCGTCGTAACAGCTGCGCCAGACAGTTATTGTCTTATATAGGCGTTGCCGCCGGCCGGTGTGGCCGAGCGGTTCTAGGCGCTTCAGTCTGGAACCGTGCGACCGCTACGGTCGCAGGTTCGAATCCTACCTCGGGCATGGATGTGTGTGATGTCCTTAGGTTAGTTAGGTTTAAGTAGTTCTAGGTTCTAGGGGACTGATGACCTCGGATGTTAAGTCCCATAGTGCTCAGAGCCATTTGAACCATTTTAGGCGTTGCCGCCTGCAGCGGCGTATACTGACTGTTTACATATATCTGTATTTTAATACGCATGCCTATACCAGTGTCTTTGGCGCTTCAGTGTATTTGCCCTGAACATTTAAATTAGCACTTTCAACCATCTGGTTTACTATGCCTTAGCTGCGACAGAAACCTGCAATGGAAACATGAGGTACACATTCGAGAATGTTCAACGTTTTCATCATGCTACAGTGCTGCCAACTGTTGGACATCAATATGAAAATGTCAGCAGTCGTGTAACACTGCACAGCAGCTCGTGACCGCTAGAACACCACTGTACAACTGAATGCTGTTATTGTTATTTTGCATGCTAATTACCGAATGATCATTTCACTAATTTTTGGAATAGAGATTACTTTAATTGGTTATTTTGGCCAAGCATACAAAAGTATGTTTTGAAAACGGGTTCATATTTTTGTATAAATCTTGCATCTAAAACCATTCAAAAATCACATGAGAGTATTACGACATAAAGAAATATCTTACTTCCTCCAGAAAAAATTCAGGCCTGAGGAGGTTAAATGTCCTCTTAACGTCAAAGTAGGTACGTACGTCTTTCTGATTAGAAGTTTAAAACTATAATAGTGCGTATACTTATTTCATAAACAACTCAGAGCCCATTGTGTCCCGCCTTTACTACGAACTTCCCAACAATTGAGCTTCTGTAGCACAAGATTGAACATGCTAGTCTGTGTATTTTATATGACTTCTTAATATAAATGGCAACCCCGACTGCCTCTTCTCTTCTCAGAATAGTTCGTGGTTCCTGGGTAACTATAAATTCGAACGTAAATTTCTTACTCAACGAGGGCAAAGCGAAACGAAACAAATTGCACAGCATTAGAGAAACGAGTCGCAGCCACGTGGTCACACACCCCTGTTAACCAGCCGGACAGCCATATTACCTGCACGGAACGCATGTGCGACCCATCAGATTGCCTAGGATTTCCATGCAACCAGCGATCAGCGACCGATTGCTGCAATTTGCCCACAAACGTGCGATCTACGAAGCCATCGGTCGCTCATGCGACGGATCGCTGCAGACCGTCGGTAGTGTGTGGAGAGGGGGGGTCTTTAAAAATCCGGGCCGATGGAGTGCGATCGTGGCGGTGACTAGATGTTTAAAGGTGACTTTTTAATTTTTTTTCTTGTATAACTCTAAAACCGCGGCTTCTGTCCAAAATGTTTTCCAGTAACAAATTAAACTATAATAGATTTCTTATAAAAAAGGTCGAACTCATTTTTTTCTAGGTTTAATACTTTCCGTTTTGCAGGAAACAGCGAAATCGCACATTATTGAAAACATTGTTTTAATTATATAAAATTAATAGTTATTGCTAACAGAAACGTATTTTATATTATTGCTCATTTAACAACATCGAATCTGTACACATTTAATTCGCTGAAAATAACTCCACTATACAAACACGAGCTCACTGATTTTATTTTATCTACTTCTCTACGTAAAACAGCTGGAGAGGAAATGTTGGGAAGGGATAATCTGTAAACTGAAAAGTGAACAGCGTTCGTAGTGGAACAAGAAAATGGTTCAAATGGCTCCGAGCATTATGCGACTTAACTTCTGAGGTCACCAGTCGCCTAGACCTTAGAACTATTTAAACCTAACTAACCTAAGAACATCACACACATCCATGCCCGAGGCAGGATTCGAATCTGCGACCGTAGCGGTCGCTCGGCTCCAGACTGTAGCGCCGAGAACCGCACGGCCAGTCCGGCCGGCCGTAGTGGAACAACTTGCCTTTCCCGGAGGAACACTATAGCTGCCGGTACGGGATGATTAAGAATCAATATCTATTCTAGCAGTGTAGGCCTGTGTGCAGTGTGCAGAGATTTACATTGACTAACCGTATAAGTGTATTGTCTTAGTTTTATCAATAACTCATATACCTAATCCATGTAGCGTTAATGCACTTCGTGGTGTCGGCTGGAGTGGCCGAGTGATTCTAGGCGCTATAGTCTGGAACCGCGCAACCGATACGGTCGCAGGTTCGAATCCTGCCTCGGGCATGGATGTGTGTGATGCCCTTAGTTTAGTTAGGTGTAAGTAGTTCAAAGTCCTAGGGGACTGATTACCTCAGAAGTTAAGTCCCAGCCATTTAAACCATTTGAACCACTTCGTGGGAAATAAACATCACCTCCCCCCCCCCCCCCCCTCCGCACTCTCGGCCATCCGGCCACGTCTGTGCACTGCAAAGATCTGTATAACTTTGTGAAACACGCCGTAGTTGCTTCTTGTGGGGTAGAGGGGTAGATTGAATGGTGAATCACCTGCACTCTTCGGTTTGCATACCTATGAAGGAGGGAAGAGCACGATTACGATACCTACTTACCTCGCGCTTCTATCCTCCAACCGCCTACCAACAAAATTTTTTACGCCCCCTGAACACAATTTACCGTTAATGTGTGTCTACTGCACTTACACGTGGTAGACATTGCATGGGGGCTTAATTAATATTAAATTTGAAAATCATTTTTAAATTTTTTTAGTAGCTGTATGTCCGATTACGCAAGTCTCGTAAACGGTTGGCCCTGACTAATTTTAGTACGCAATCTGACTGCATAGAACAACAACAAAGAATGAAATGAAAATTTCCTGTTAACACAATTAATTAATTAAGTCCCCAGCAACTATAAAACCTACGAAACCAAAGCACAAGTGTAATTGTTCTGTGTGTGGGAGTGTGACTCAACGTACACATCTGGCACGGTTCTTCTTCAACAAGACAAGAAATTTTAAATATCATTTATACTGAAGTAATTAAAAAATAGAAATACTATAATTGCGTAAGAAAACCAGAATTACACTCTAATACAAGAACAGACGCCAGATGCTTTGTTGACTGAACCTGTAATGCTGCATTATTTAAGACATTGTGATAATAAAAAGAAAAGGAAAAAATTTTTTCTTTTACCTTCATATATTGACGAAAATCACTCTAATCATTACAATATATCTCCACACCGACTCTCTACTACCACATCTCAACAAGAACTCTCCACCACGACCTCTCGACAAGCATTCTTCACTACCCCATCTCAGCAAGCACTTTTCACTAGCACATCTCAACAAGCACTCCCTGCTACGAGTTCTCAACAAGCACTGACTACTACGAGTTCTCCCCAAGCACTGCCAGTGGAGGCGGCTGAATAATACTCTTTGGCGCAATCTCTGGCGCTGTGGCTCAGTGTAGCCACCTTTCAACATACTTAATATTTGTCCTTAACCCACTTCATTTAACAATAAATATTAATTTTGTACCACTAAAACACTATATTAATAATATTTTTCCATGCCCTGCAGTTCGGAAACTTACCGAAAACATGAATAGTATCTCTTTTGTAGGAAATGTACTGTAGCTCAATTTTGTACCAGGAAACATTTTCGTTAGAAGCTGCGGTTTTCCAGTTTTTGAAGAAAAACATAGAAAAGTGACCTCTAAGCGTCCCACTACCCTACATGCTCTCACCAACTTCGGGATTTTAGTACGGTATTCATGACATTCTCTCCTACCACTGCACGAATATTTGCGTCTGCAGGATTTTTTAAAATCTTATTTAACCGTTTTTTATCTCCGTTGATTACGATACATATATAACGGTCGAATTTCCTTCTTAATCTTAACACTACAGGTACATGCAGACCATGCACGCCCCTGTCTCTGGACAGTTAACAGTTTTACTCGTGAAGCATTGATTTTAATAATTGAAGGAATTGTTTTAACATTATTTCACATGTAGTGCAGTTAATCTATTTTTCCGAAATTTCCGCCGGTCGCTGTGGCCTAGCGGTTCTAGGCGCTGCAGTCGAACTGCGCTGCTGCTACGGTCGCAGGTTCCAATGCTGCCTCGGGTATGGATGTATGTGATGTCCTTAGGTTAGTTAGGTTTAAGTAGTTCTAAGTCTAAGGGACTGATGACATCAGATGTTAAGTCCCATAGTGCTTAGAGCCATTTGAACCATTTGAATCCGAATTTTCCAATATTAATTTTCACATAAGGCCAGATGAAATGGTAACAGTCTGAAACGTTGTTCTTTCTTTTTAAAAGCGACAGCACTACAGTTCGTCCGTGAACACATGTTTTTGTTGCACTATGAGCCATTCAGGTCGCTTCCACACATAAGTAGAAAAACTATCTGTTTCGCAGGAAGCATTTTTAGTTTCCTGATTTCCTCTTTTTTTATTTAGATGCTAAGTGCGTATGACGATCAAAATTGATGGTACATCATCTGACTTCAGTTTCCTACCTATATCGAAGGCGTCACTGTCAGAACAGATGAAAAATGTCTGCTGCGTAGCTTTGTGTAGCCGTTGGGCATAAAATTCTCCCTTTTCAGAATAAGGGGCCCAAACATTCATAGTGCTTAATCAATGGGATTGAGACAAAGTAAAACAATAATTCGTTTTTGGAGAGGGCCCATTTTGAACAATCCAAGAAATCCACAAAATATGGTAACAAGAAGATAACATAAAACCCACTGATGAATCTGTATCATGTGTGGGGAATAAAACTAAAAATAAGAATGTGTTTCGCTGAAGGTGGATCCTCTCCAAGAAAAAAACCTATTTGTAGGCAAACACGCACAAAAGAGCTTCTAATTCAAGGTGATTAAGTAATAAATGTTTTGAAGTTAAACGGGAAAAATGACAGACCATCAGATTAATATTTCTTAAATTTACGAGACATATTGGCGATCCTTACTATTCTACTCATGATATTTAGACAGAAACAAAAACTCTCAAATAGAAGACCGCTCGTATGTGCATAGTAACGATACCACTGCTTAGCTTCAGCCGATTAATTCACTGACATCTCAAAAACATGTCGACATATTTGTTTGTGTTTCTAAAACAGTTTTCCCTGTGGAACGAACTATTACTTCCTTTCTCGCACCTTTCGGGGCAACCATACGTTGCAGAAGATGCCACCACTGTAATAAAGAAACCATTATGAAAATACTATACAGTTAACATACACTGAACAGTATTACAGAAATGATTGTCGCCTGCAGTCAGCTTACCGACATGTTTACTTCAATATAATCGCGTCATGAGCGCTCTATATTATCTATGGTATAAATTCTCAATTGATACACTATAAAAATCGAGTGGATTTTACGGTACTCATCATTGAAGAAATCCGTAACCAGAGACAAATCATTTTGGAAAGATTCTGTATTCGGTAGCTATAACTAGTTGTAGGCTGATATTAATTAACGGATTTCTACATATTTATTTTCGTGTCTATCCTTAACGTTTTGAGTATAGGGCAATTTAAATGAAAGTAGCGATTACTAACGGCATAATTACTGAATGCACAGCGATATCAGATAAGAATTAAGTGAAAACCGTTGGTTCGCCCGTACTCGGCTTAGATCTCTAAACCTGACACCTATGCAGTTCTTTTTATGGGGTTATGTCTACGACATTGTGTATGTACCTCCTTTGCCGAAAACGATTCCAGAACTCAAAATGTGCATTTATATTGCACTTGTGTCGACGACTCCACATTTGCTTCAGAATGTATGACATGAAATGGATTGTCGCTTAGATGTTATCCCTGTCACCAAGGGGAAAAGTATACAACACCTAGAAAGTATGTAAAATAAAATTCTGAACTTTGTTTTACATGATTTACAAAGCTTATTAAAGTATCGCTATGGAGTAAACAGTTACAGTCATTTGTAATCATTATATTCATCTGAAATTCCCCTGTTTTTGTGCCAACTGCGGCTGTAATAATAATAACTGCTTATAGTTCGTGAAGAAGAAAATATTACTGTATCACGCGACACATATCTCTATGAAAGTGCAATGAAGAAAGGTTTGCAATTTGATTAAAAAAAAAGATACAGATTACAACGCGATAAGTTATTTCCGGTCAAAGTATTTCCGACGAAGGTAACTCGCAAAGTAGGCGATAATAGACAAATATTGTTGAACTCAGCACGTTTTGTCACGGACGGAGAAGCATAAGACTAAGCAAGAATGAATGCTTTTAGGAATTAATTTCCACCTGATTGTGCAAATAATAAAATCTTATTGCCCAGACATGTGTCAAGAAATTTGAGCCATCATCAATCGGTCATGTTTCGTTCACATATGGAAATTACTACGTTTTACGGAATAATTACTGTAGTAGAAATTACATTTAAAGATCGTGAAGCCTGTCGCCTGAAATAATGTGATGACCAAGGGATCCGTGCAAAACTTTCGCATTTTTGTAGCTTAAAAAGTGACAGTATTTGGTATAAAAGTAGTCGTTGGAATAACGGTGGTTGTGAAAATGAAGAGAAAACGTCTTTACAAATGAACCGAACGTCCTGAGACAATAATCACGAATTTGTGATACATCCATATATATACAATTCCATGCATTATTGCTTGTGATTTCTAACTTTCGACCGTAATATGTACATTTACCTGTTGTTGAAGATAAGTTTAATGAGAAATTCGAAAATAAAACACAAAGAAGTAAGTAAATGTGAAATGTATAGGTTAGAAAGTAGTTTTCGCTTCTTACCTGTTGTATCATAAGGCCATAATAACCTACAACTGTATTTTGAGATTATAATTGCACTTCGTACTTTATGTAAGCACGTTAGGCCGTAGTAGTAGTAGGTAAATCGCAATGCAAGGCAACAATAACAAATACGTAATCGTTCCGGAAAGTATATTCGTTTAGATAAGTCAGCTTTTACGACGGGCAGAGATAATGAGCCATCGCTGTGGTCACTGTTATTATCTGTGACAAGGCTGTATACAAATAATCCAGTTAGTAAACACCATAAAACAAATAAAATGGTATTTGTAATAAGATAATGTGTGAAAGGAACCTCTTATTTGTGGTTAATAACTAAGCTTCGTAAGATACAGGTATGAATCTGGTAATCCATGATACCCTTTTGCCTGTGATGGTTGAAAGTCGCTTTAACGTTAAAGTTTTCAACATATAATAAGCCCTGGCGCAAAATCGCTGTGGAATTTCAGAGGTCTAACTATACCTAATTCATCCCTGTACGATTAGTATTGTTGAGAGAAACGAATGTTGACTTGAGCAACAAGATATATGATTCTATGAAGGTAACTGACTAGTTAGCAAAATCTCAAACCGAAATTACGCTGCGCGAAAATATTTCGTGACGACGTTTTGTGATTACTTACTGTTCATCTGATTGTCCTCGTCCTCATATGCGTAATCCTGAAGAGACATTCTGTTGACAGATACTGCGAATGGAAAAAAAAGTGACGATAAGGGTGTTCTACAATATTTGTGGCTGTTATTGGCGTTTTCCACAACGTTGTGAAAGATCATCATGCTGTCCCGACAGTCAATAGCGGAAATTCGTGGACGGTGATTGTTCCGCAACGTATTCGAATGGGCCCTCCAAAGTTCTAGTACCGAGCTTCGCCGCAAGGAGTGCGCGCTGCTGAGCGCTGCACCAGTGCCGCGGCGGACAAATGGCGAACTACGTACAGCTTCTAACACTCGCATGCGGTGCGCTGGCGTTTCTTGCCATCTTGCGGCTACTTGATGAACTACTAAGTGCCTCGTATTCCTGTTGCGTCTGACAGTCATAGTTTATATTTATTTGATAGATTGATAATTATGTGATCCCCATTTAATCTAGTGATCTGGTACTAGATATTACAACCGAGTGCTAAAATCGTGATTTAAATAGAGGAAGGCCATTAGTTCAAGTACCCCTAATCCTGACATCAGGCCTCAGTTTGCTGTCCTTTTTATTACGCTCTTTTTTTATTTGAAGATGACGGTATAACACCATTTCTCCTGACCATTCTGTCGATGTAAATTCAACCGTAAACTCCTCATTCAAATAAGTTAACAGTATGTCATAAGGCGAAAGTTGTGGTCTTCTGTTCGAAATACACTACTAGTATCTAGGCTTAGAAATTCAGGATGTTCTAACGTACTATAAATTATAGGAAACGGTAACGTAAAGCAACAGTCTTATCGTCATGAAATGGTCGAAGCAGTGACTATTTGATGGATACAGACGTACCTTGTCAGAGCGTTTCCAGAACCGTTCAGGATGCAGAAAATTGCAGAAATATTACCGCACAATATAAAAGCGACGGATTGCGTTTAGTGATGACTGTACATTAATTTTTTTTTCATCTAACCTGCTTCTCGTGTTGGTCTAAACATTCGTCTTAGTTGAAGAAAAAATTTGCACGTTCGAAACTTTAAAAATCATTTCTGTCAATAAGGTATTCCAAGCTGAAATGACAGATACCGAACGCACTGCTTCAAGCGTAGCAGTCCAATGAAGCTCATACGAAAATATAACAGACATGTTCAAGGAATGGGAATCTTTGGAAGAAAGAGACGTTATTCTTTCGAAACCTTGCTGTTTGTATTTAGAGAAACAATGTCTGAGGAAGACTGTACGTCATTTGTGCACATCTATTGCAAGTATCGCGTAGGACAACGAGAATAAGGTAGAAGAAGTGAGGACTTAGACTGAAGTATACAGTCTCCTCTCACTTTATACACGAACAGAATAGGTCGGAAAATCGCGAACACTGGTAAGAAATACACTCCGCCGTGATATTTACAATTTCTGGCGAAGTTGCGATTGAAAATTTTCGGCTTAGCACAAATTGCCATCATCCGAGCCAAAACCTATACTTTAATGAACAGCACCGATGATTTATCGCCGGCCGGAGTGGCCGAGCGGTTCTAGGCGCTTTAGTCTGGAACCGCGCGCCCGCTACGTCGCAGGTTCGAATCCTGCCTCGGCCATAGTTGTGTGTGATGTTCTTAGGTTCGTTAAGTCTAAGTAGTTCTAAGTTCTAGGGGACTGATGACCTCAGCAGTTAAGTCCCATAGTGCTCAGAGCCATTTGAACCATTTTTTGAGGATTTATCCGTCTAGTAAAGCTATTAGGGAGCCCATTATTGCTTTTGAAACGCAGAGGATTATTTGCAACGACTTTCATGTGAAAAAGCGTTGTGCAGTTCACGAAAGTGACTATTGAAAGTATTATATTTTATTCTTACAGCACACTTTTGTGCAATTCACATTTGCTTCTTAAAATATATGTAATATGAAAGTATTGTCTGATGACTCTGTGACTTGCAATGGTAGTCACTGCGAAACTTGCTGACACAGTCACATTAATTCGTTTTTAATCGCGTACAGTTTGCTTATACACTGGCCGTATTGGAAACAAGAAAAATTAGAGGGATATTTTTCTCCACTTTTAATTCCCTGTATGGCCAATCTGAAGCGCAATCCACACGGACCGGCGGAATGGTGTCTGAATCAGTAATGCTGTGTTTCAGACCCGTAATATATTCCCGTGCCACGGAATGTATTGCGCGTCAAGAGTGACACAAGATTTGAATCCCACTGAAATGGTGACGATGATGTTTGGTTTGTGCGGCGCTCAACTGCAGGGTCATCAGCGCCCGTACAGAGTCCCAGTTTTTACACAGTCCAAGTTTTACACAATGCAATCTAGCCACTGTCACGAATGACGATGAAATGATGAGGACAATACAAACACCCAGTCCCCGGGCAGAGAAAAATCCCCAACCCGGCCGGGAATCGATCCCGGGACCCCTTGATCCCGAGGAAGTAACGCTAGCCACTAGATCACAAGCTGCGGACCCACTGAAATTGTATTCTCTGAAAAAACGTTGAAGGACATTGAAAGTGCGATCTTGTATGGGGGAAGTGCGGCTCAGTCTGGCACTTAGTCGTCTGTGTTACTGTCGTCATCTGACGAGGTTGTGTTTTAATTTTCCAGTATGTCAACAACTGAAACAACTTTGAAACTAATTGAAGATCAGCAAATGAACAGCTGCTTGTGGGACAACAGACACGCCGAATGCAGAAACCGCGACAAACGAGAAACAGGAACTTAAATTTTTGTCAGAAAAATTTGGCGTTTTAATAGTGGAAATAAAAAAAAGAGCAATTCACACGTAGAAAGGCCAGTTTCGGAGGGAACCCATAAAATTACGGAAAACTAGGGAGAGTGGGATTTCTCCTAAACAATGTTCATGGTTCGCTTATGAGACTCTCATATCACTCGAACCTGCGACTCGTTTAAGAGGAAGACGTACCAGTTATTTAGAAGAATATATGGTAGAGAATATAAAATTAATAATTGTTATGAACTTCACACCATATTTATTTGTCTTAGAAATACAGTCCGAGGATTACGGAAAGGTAACTTCTACACATTATTCCACATTATTTCACCCTGCCAAGGCACTGAACCATCAGAAAACACAAAGTAATCTCCAAATTCCTTATGATTACCAACACTTCATTTGGAGATTTCCTCGCTACAGTTTGTAGACCTAGAAGTAGTGATTCTTGTTGATCGAATCTCCACACTACATATATGAATTTCCCATCAGCATCTTTCTTGTCAAAAGTACCAGGTGGTGTGTCATTTGTTTTTGAACGGCATGGTAAAAAATTATGCAAATAGGCATTTGCAAGAACCACTAAGTTTCCATTTTACGGGGATGTTATGCTACAGGTTTCGGTAAAACACGAAATGTCGCGCTCCATATCCCAAAAACATTTTCACTAACGCGGCGTACACGACTTAGACAGTAACTGAACGTTCTGTCACGATGTGATAATGATCGGATGTCGTAGCCAGAGTATGGCTTCATCAAATTTCGTAACAGAGGACATGCATCATCGGTTTCAAACAGTAATGGAACGGTTTTTTTTCTTTTGGGGGGGGGGGGGGGGTTGAGGCATCGTGGTGTTCTGTTCTTTAGTTTTTCACTTAGCGTTATGTATTTGAAGACTACGTCGTCAGAAGGTAACGAAACTGTAGTTGCCATCAGCTGCAGCAAGCATGACAATACTGAAGAATCCTTTATAATTGAAAAACATACTTCCGCTGTGTTCTGGAGCCGCGGTCAGTAGGGCTTGGCCGGCGGAGTGGCCGTGCTGTTCTAGGCGCTACAGTCCGGAACCGCGAGACCGCTACGGTCGCAGGTTCGAATCCTGCCTCGGGCATGGATGTGTGTGATGTCCTTAGGTTAGTTAGGTTTAAGTAGTTTTAAGTTCTAGGGGACTGATGACCTGAGAAGATGAGTCCCATAGCGCTCAGAGCCATTTGAACCAGTAGGGCTTGTTTTTTCATTTTAGTTCAAAAATGGTTCAAATGGCTCTGAGCACTCTGAGACTTAACATCTTAGGTCATCAGTCCCCTACTTAAACCTAACTAACCTAAGGACATCACACACATCCGTGCCCGTGGCAGGATTCGAACCTGCGACCGTAGCAGTCGCGCGGTTCCGGACTGAAGCGCCTAGAACCGCTCGGCCACCGCGGCCGGCTCACGGCTTAGAGACACAATATTAACGCTTTCTTGTCGAAAATCACTCTGTCAGTTTGTGCGGTGGATAGTGTGCAGTACATCTGGTACTTTGATGAAGTCTCGTCGTCCCAGGGCCGGCGGATACTAAAGGACCCCGGTGTCGCCGGAAGCATCAAGGAACTTTTGTCTGTAACCAAATCTGTTCCGAACGACGTGATCTATTAGCACTAGACGTTTGATTCAAAGACTTTGAAACCCCCTCTGTAGTGACCGGTATGCAACGGGTGAGTGGCGCCACGTATCTGACGCAAGCCTCGCAGAAATCGGCGGAAATGCGGGCGGCAGGGTGGCGCCTTTTTAAGAGCTTCCTTCCCCAGGTGCGCCTTTATCCAGCCCGGGGCCCTGCCCCTAATCCAGTATTCATTACCCGCCCTTCAGCCCCTCGACGCACGACCAGCTGCGGTGGCCGCGGCGCCAAACTGCTCAACCATTAAACCAATTACCGCCGGAGAATGGAATTAATAGCGCGCCTCGCGACAGGTAATGGAATTACCAGATAAGGGCGGTACACCGCCGTCTTTTGTTCTTTTCTTTATTTCCTTTTCTTCCCGGAGCTTCTTTTCCCCGGCGCCTGCGCGCCCTCTGCCCCCCGCCCCCGAGGCTGCGCCTAGGCCGGCCGATCTCATCCATTATGCAGCTGTGGGGGCGACGCACGCTAATCCCCTGGAAGCACACGCGAGGGGCCGCACTGTGCCAGGCGTACCAACTCACCTGTGACCGGCGGCCTGCCCGCTACTGCCTTTCCTCTTCGCACTCACTATGCTCGTTGCTCGCTGATTCAGGAGGGGCGTGAAGGGGGGGGGGCAAGGGGAAGAGAGTTTGGACGGAGTGGGGAGGTGTCAATGGATAATGACCCCGGCCCTCAAAGTACCGGGTGATCAAAAAGTCTGTATCAATTTGAAAAAAATGGTTCAAATGGCCCTGAGCACTATGGTACTTAACATCTGAGGTCATCAGTCCCCTAGAACTTAGAACTAATTAAACCTAATTAACCTAAGGACATCACACACATTCATGCCCGAGGCAGAATTCGAATCTGCGACCGTAGCGGTCGCGCGGTTCCAGACTGAAGCGCCTAGAACCGCATGGCCACTGCGGCCGGCTCAATTTGAAAACTTAATAAACCACGGAATAATGTAGATAGAGAGGTAAAAATTGACACACATGCTTGGAATGACATGAGGTTTTATTAGAACAAAAAGACAAAGTTCACAAAATGTCTGAGAGATGGCGCTGGACAGCAAAACGTCAGTGACTGCGCATGGCAATCGTGTATAAAAGGAGCTGCAATGAGAGAGAGAATCAGATGCGCCAGCAGTCGCAGCATAGAATACTTACGCAACAGACCCTACCGAAGGCAAGTCGGTCCAAACAGACATCATGATGCCCAGGGGGACACAGATATGATTAGCACCACGAGTGATGAAGAAGAAACAGATACAGATCAGGGTACCAACACAGATATTGAAGCGTCCTGCGCGGATGATCCATGGTGTCAACCAAGTCCACTTCAAAGAACAGTCTGGAACAACCGACAAGAGGTGCACAAGTCACACATGCCTTATTTTAAATAGTTAACAGTACCTCCATGTCTAATAAGAGGTTAAAGCCAGGTACCTCTTCAAGGGACCTACGCCTTCCGTTAAGAGGCAGCGCACAGTCTGGATGGAAGGATCTTAATTGTGGTCCCTCTCTTTTGAGCCCAACCCGACGGATACCTATGGTAGATCGGGGAAAACCACCGTTCAGGCTGTGTTGCTGGCGGGGCCGGAAGGTGCTAACTGCCACACCACGTATCATTATAAGTCTCATAGGCTCAGCATGAATTGTTTGTACAACCAACCTACACAGCCTATACCTCAACCTCCATTACACTAATAACTTCTTATCTGAAGCTTAAAATTAGGCACCTCTTCAAGGGACCTACGCCTCCTGGTAAGAGGCGGCGCACGGCCTGGATGGAAGGATCTTAATTGTGGTCCCTCTCTTTTGAGCCCAACCAGACGGATACCTATGGTAGATCGGGGAAAACCACCGTTCAGGTCGTGTTGTCGGCGGGGCCGGGAGGTGCTTGCGCCTGATGTACTCTACTAGCCGCCTTGTAGGCTCAACACAAACCGTTAGCGTCATTACCTTTATTACTTTTACCACAAGTACCCTTTCATTAGCAACTTTGAGCCAAGCACGAAATCAGTTACCTCTCTATCGTATATCGTAAATAGCTTAGCACGCTGGACACGGAGGTCTTAGTCTTAGTTTCTAGTTTTAACGTACCCTAATCACTTCTAGTTAAGTTAGTTTTTAGGATGGTAGATGTTAAAGGCATGGTGAGCGATGGCCAGCGTCTTGAGGGTCATTCCAAGACCCGGGCCGCCGCCCACAACCAGGTGACGGGCAATATTATACCTATCTCTTCTCTATTCAATTCTCTTCCTTCCTTCTTTCTAAATATTTAATTTCGTTTTGTTTATTAATATCTCACTTGATTTTGTATTAGTTATAAGTTTTTCTAATGCTGCACCAAAAAAGATATCAAATGGATGTAAACAGCCCGCCTCCACGTGGCGGGACACGGGCAACGGTGTGAGTGGGGAAGGGAGCCGGAGTGGTGTTACTTTCAGTCATACCGGACCCCGGACCCAGTCACAGCGGCGAAGTGGCAATATACGACCCACCATAAGAAATTAGACGGTGGGTCATAAAATATAAGCAGCTAGTGAAAAAGAAAGTAGCAGCATGTTGATGTTACCTGAAAAGGCGCTTTTAGTGAAGCTCTATTATCAGAATGGGGAATGTGCTAGTTCAGCGTTACGATCCTACCGACATAGGAAGGGGATTTGAAAGCGGAAAGTTCCGTTGACAAATGCAGCTGTGGCGAGAATGATTTCGAAGATCGAAGCCACGGGTTGTTTAGGCGATAGACACCGTAGTGGCCGACCGAGCACAAGGCGTAATGCTGCTGAGACAGTTCGGGAGGAAATGAGACTGTAGCGGGTTCGTCTATGCACGGAGAAGTCAGCGCTCGTGTAGTCGCACGTCGCACCGGCATTCCATACACTACTGTTTAGTTGGCACTGAGGCGTACCCACCGATGCTGTCCGTACAAAATCCATCGGCATCATGAACTGTTACTTGGCGATTTAGTGAAGTGGAGGGCATTTGCGGTGTGGGCGTTTCAAAAGATGGCGGAAGATGGCGATTGGTTGAGTAACGTGTTGTGGACCGACGAAGCTCATTTCACGCTCCGAGGGTCTGTCAACGCCCACATCTGCAGAATTTGGACTACCTAAAATCCTAGAATTGTCGTGGAAACTCCATTGCACGACGAGAAAGTCACGGTATGGGTTGGATTTACCACATCTACCGTTATCGGGCCTTTTTTCTTCGAGGAAATGCGTGATTCTGGTTTTGTAACTGTTACCGTGACGGGTGAGAGGTACGCCGATATATTACAGAATCGCATCATCCCCAGCCTGGCTGATAAACACCTGCTGGAACGTACGATGTTTATGCAGGATGGCGCTCCACCCCATCTTGCTAGACGCGCGTCGTTTGGTGCTGATCGTGTACTCAGCCGCCACTTTCGTCATGCTTGGCCTCCCAGGTCCCCAGACCTCAGTCCGTACGATTATTGGCTTTGGTGTTACCTGAAGTCGCAAGTGTATCGTGATCGACCGACATCTCTAGGGATGCTGAAAGGCAACATCAGACGCCAATGCTTCACCATAACTCCGGACATGCTTTACAGTGCTGTTCACAACATTATTCCTCGACTACAGCTATTGTTGAGGAATGATAGTGGACATATTGGGCATTTCCTGTAAAGAACATCATCTTTGCTTTGTCTTACTTTGTTATGCTAATTATTGCTATTCTGATCAGATGAAGCGCCATCTGTCGGACATTTTTTGACCTTTGGTATTTTTTTGGTTCTAATAAAACCCCATGTCATTCCAAGCATGTGTGTCAATTTGTACCTCTCTATCTACATTATTCCATGATTTATTCAGTTTTCAAATTTATACCGACTTTTTGATCACCTGGTACATTTCGCTATATGCGTTTCTGTTTTTACATACACACGTACCAGTTTCCATATTTCCATATAACATACGGTGGGCCATTTTTTTATACAGCTCTCATTAATTCGTATCGTTTTCTTTACCTAATGTTTTAGCAAAGCGAAAATAGACTCCCTAGAAACTACACAATGCATTTGTGTCAGAATTTTCGTAGCCAAACTAAGAGCAGGAAATGAACGAATGGTATATTAAACTCACCAGCCTGAGGTCTAGTTTAGTAAAGAAAGATTAATTGTTTGTGAGTAATCAGGGTAATATAAAATATGTAATTAGTGATTTGTGGGAGAATTGATATTTTACGACAGCTACTGCTGCCTATGTAAGTGAAGCGTTAAAAAGCTCAGTTCTTCAAGGTCTAGCAGTTTTGCGCCTTAAAAATTACATTAGAGCGTAGTTAACTACCAGCAAAAACTCTTAGTGCAACAAACAAAATTACTTTGTAAATTTGTCTAAAATCCACACATGTAGTAAAAATGGATGTGTGTGTGTGTGTGTGTGTGTGTGTGTGTGTGTGTGTGTGTGTGTGTGTATGTGTGTGTGTGTGTGTGTGTGTATGTGTGTGTGTCCCGCATCTCCTCCTAAATCACTGGAGCGAGTTCAACCAAACTTTGTACACATACCCTTTTCTGTCAGGCAACAACAGCTGTGGGAATGAGAACCATCTATCTATCATAGTTCAGATATGACGTCATAAATTATGGGATGCCTGAAAAACTGCCGCATTGTGCATGAGGTTTAAAGTTATTAGTTCTGTGCTACTAACTCTATTCGCAACACATTTTTTGGACAGTATCCACATAGGCCGCTGAATGTACGTACAAAATTGTATCATTGTATGATACATCGATGAGAGAGATGATGTAATAAACAGTGAGATACCTGAAAAACTGCTACATTATGCTTGATGTATAACTTTATTACTTCTTTGATATCAACTCTGTTCGCAACATATTCCGCTGACAGTAGCCACATTTGCCGCTGAATGCACCTGCACAAATATATTATTGTACAACAGTTTAAGACATATAACGTCATAAACAATGAGATAAGTGAAAAAAATGCCGTTTCATGCATAAAGTTTAAATATATTTATTCTTTACAACTAAAATACTCCTACAGTCGAGTCAACTTAACGGAAATCCTTGACACCTGCCAGCGCTTTTGATAGTTTTCAACTGCGCAGCATAAATGGCTGTAGGCGAAACCATAGCCAGCTACGGAGCTATAAAGAGATGTTGCCATAGAGATGTTTACAAAATCGAGTTGTAAACACGCGAAGCATTTGCGCCCGCCCCACAGAAACTATCCGGGATCATGTTTCTTAATTTGGATACTGTATTTATATATTTACACATCATGCAAATTTGTTTGTACGACTTCTTCGTAATTTCCAAGGTGTTTCCACGAATACATAAAAACGAAATTTTTTCGAAACTTCACTACAATCTCAGTTGAGTTTTTGCTTTCGTTTCTAATAGAGAATTGGTAAAATGAATATCCGAGTGATGCTGGATTCGTCAGCTAGCCAAATATAATAGATTAAAGAATCATTTGACGTGTCTTTGAATGACAGTCGAAATCAGGTACAGCAGATGAGGTACTGACAGAGAAATTAAAGTTTAATAATTAACTTAGTATTTTTAAGAGTACTAAAGTATCTTTCGTCTGTTGGATTTAGCAGATTCTATCGCCTTATTTGTCGTGCATGATTTCGGGCATCATTTAAAGGCACGTCAAATGTTTCTCTAACCTATTTCATTTGTTACTTTTAAACAAATCGTTTCACAAATCATTTGTTATTGGTTTTTCATCTTGAGCTTACTGCAAGACGGAAAACAAATAATAACCGCTTTTAAGAGCTGCTGCGGAAGATGGCCAGCAAACAAACGCATTTCACAGATATTTGACTGTAGCTTTCAGTCTTTTTTTTATTACAGTAATGGCGACAACAATCGATGACGACAGTCATTAAATTTAAATTTAGTCAACCATCATACATGGAGCTGTACGGTACTATGTTGCCACTGTTTCTTGCAAGTGTGAAATGACATCAAAGAGAACGAAGGTGGTAGATAGATAGCGTCCACGGGCGAAAAGTCAGATGCACTGCACAGAATGACTTACGAAGAACCCTTGAAAAAATTGTTGCTGAATTTTGTTTCGAAACTACAGCGTTATTACATTGGAAGAGGAAATAACCCAAAGGTAACTGAAGACTCCTGTTTCGAAGCACAGATTCCTGATAACGAAATTATCGTAGTCTTTCCATTTGCAGATAATTATTACACACACAGTGGCATCAACACAGCTGGACTAAATAACGCTTTGTTTGCAACGCCAGACGAAACACCTTCGTCGAACTAATGCTGATGTAACGTCTGCTTGATAGTGCTCATCGTAAACGACGTACGAATCTGGATCGAAAGAAACTTGCGGAATATTTCAGTGTGTAAAACTCACTGTATTTCGATTCCAGTACCTCACAAAAATTAATCTTAAAATAATGTATACCTCGTGTATTACAAGAAAAAAATTTAACTTGCTTATTTATGACATTTATGTTGTCTTAACGTTTGTCTGAATTTCGGATAATCCGCATTTTCGATAATCCGGATGACCTACCGTGCCATCCAATCCGGTTCAACGGGTTCTACTGTAGCACGATAGCTACGTGTCTCTAGAAAGGCAAGCAGTTATGTTTAACACAGCATACTTGCATGAGGACCAGCGCACGGGGGTGGGTTTGTGGTATCACCAGCTGAAAGAAAACGTTCCAGCCAGAAAATGACACCGATTACTAGGCTGACCAAGCGTCCTGACAACATATCGGACACGTTTCGTAAGTGCCCATGTAGGACTGGCAAACCACAGGAGTTGAGGCAAGACTGAAAATAAAAGGACCTCTAATTGGGAAAAAGGACTTTCAGTAACGTAGGTGGGACTGATGCTCGTAAGCCACAGCCTACAGACGTACTCTAACAATTCTACTGGTAAGTAAAATCTCGATATTAGAGAGTACACACAATAATTTCATATCATGTAAACTATGACCTTGCCAGCTGCGAAAGCTTTCTGCTGTTATCATTTTCAAATCCACTGCATTATACAGGTACTATTCAGTTTTTTCTTGGAAAAGACGAGAACTTTTCACCTAGTTTTATTTTCTGGAATGAAAAAGTTATTTTGAAAGCGAAGAAAATTTTATTTCCCAAAGGAAGATTTCAAAGCCACGAATGGCAGGAAGATGAGCCTGTGCCGTTCAGGGTGAAACTGTAGAGTGAAATGTTGTGCTGGATAAATGGCGTACTGGGAGAAGCCAGGGATTCTATTGTCTGGCAGCACTGCTTTTTCTGCCTCTGTCACCTCTGCCATTCTGGAAGTAACTTGATAATATAAAAAATACTAAGTTACTCAGTGATTCAGAGTCCATTTTTGACGATAGTCCTCATATAAGTGGCCTTTTTTTCCATTGTTTTCGCATAACTACCGGGAAACAGCATTCAGGGAAATACAGAATTTGTCTGAAAATTAGAGAGGTATATGTGTCATCGAGTTCATTTAAGAACTATAATGACAAAAAAAGCACTCATCTCTAGCAACGTCGCAATTTACACAATACGAAATCGTAGTGCGCATTCACGATTATCATTATTTCACTTAGCAATACGAGTATGAACACAGGTTTGCAGACTGTGACTATGTCACAAAGAGGGCAATGCTCTTTTCTTTCAGTCGTTTCCGCCTGTATTCTAGAAGTTCTTTTTTGAATGTTTAATTTTTAATTTAGTGGAGCGTCTTTCATTTTTGGTCCTGCCTTACTCAGCTTAGCATCTTTCCTCTTAGTGTCAGATCATTACCAGGCATCCGCCATGTTTCAGTCTTAGGACGTAAAATCTGTCAGAAGTTGGAAAAAGTGTGAAACAAGACTCATCCTGCCACATAACTTTCTTCCAATGCTCCAGTACAGGTTTTATGGCTTCGACAACACGTTTTCCTGTTACGTGTAGCCGTCCGGAGTCGCCGTGCGGTTCTAGGCGCTACAGTCTGGAGCCGAGCGACCGCTACGGTCGCAGGTTCGAATCCTGCCTCGGGCATGGATGTGTGTGATGTCCTTAGGTTAGTTACGTTTAATTAGTTCTAAGTTCTAGGCGACTGATGACCTCAGAAGTTAAGCCGCATAGTGCTCAGAGCCATTTGAACCATTTGTTACGTGTATTTTTATCACTGGCGAATGGTTTTCGAATTCCAGTTTACCCTGCAATTCCCTGCATATGGAGCACCATTCCTGTCGTTTTGGTGCTGACAGGGTTCGCGAATGCGTCATATAGTTCTGCAGCGATTGTTTCAACTGTCTTCACAGTCCTTTTCAATGTAGATCCATCAAGACGTTGAGACTTAGCGGATTATCATTTTTCGCTTCCCCTGTATGGAGTATAAATCTTCGACGCAGTGCGTCTTGAAGCACCAACACTTTGGCTCCCTTGGTTATGGAAACAGTTACAGTACGAACGCTGACGTTTTGCCCTGGTCTGATTTCACCTAGCTCCGACATACTGCATTCACAGCTACAGAACACAATTCTTACGACGACTAACACCTGAAACGTACTGAGGATATTGCACAGATGTCTTTCGTGGTCAAATAAAGTAGTGCAACCTGCAGAGTTGCGTTGCGCAAGCATTTCTGACCGACCCCTGCGTAATCTACAGCCGTGGTTTCGGCTTCAGGCGACCAGCAGCAATGGAGGGTGAACCTTTTACTATACAGCCACTTGTGCTGGCAAAACGTCAGAAAAAGTCATTAAACAAAGGTCGGCCAAATATCCCAAGATGAAAGGAAAAGGCAGTATGTTTACAAGTGACTAGGATAGCTTTAACAATTTTGTATAATAGCTTTTCCTAAAATGTTCTTTAGATGAGCTTTTGACATCTGTGGCAGCCCCTCCCCTCGATCTGCACATAACACAGGGTTACATCAAGGACAGCTTCACTTTTATTCAGGAAAACTAGCCTTCCCTCATAGCTTCATCCATGTATGCATTCGACACCTCCCCATATCTCTTTTCATCTCCTGCACCCTACTTCTATTTTCACCTGGCCACTATGGTTCTACACCTTGCACCTGTTATTGAAATAATCAGCAACCAGTTGCACAAGAGAAACTTTGTGTCCTTAACTGATTTCAGGCACTTACTGCCCTTATTCAGACGGTTATAACTATAGCACTCTTAAAAAGGGCATTAAGGAATTGATATTTCTTCTGTGCAACTGGTTGTTGATTATTTCAATAAGCACAACTACAGCTGCTGAAGATGGATAAAATACTAAAATTAACCTTCCACCTCTCTCTGTGTCCATTTTCTCCTCGCCTTCACTGTGTTTGTCCCCTCGTCTATCCATCTCAACTTGTCTCCAGCCATCCTCATTGGTGTGTGTAGCCCTTGCAGTACTGTTCAAGAAAGAAAGCTAGTAGTACTGCCACAATATACTTGTTATGCAGGGCAGGCGACAGACCAGGGACTGGAAAATCGAAAATTTGCCCCTGACATACAGGCTACCATGCTAAGCATGTCAATAAAGCAGACTGATACGACTCCAACGCTACACACCTGTCGTGCAGGGCAGCCTACATGTTGGGGCCCAGAGAACAGCTTTTAGAGCCTGACATGTAGGCAGCCATGCAAAGCAGGTTGGTTTGGCAGGCCCATACTCTTCCCACACAACTTGGCTGTCGAGCAGAGCAGCCTACACACAAGTGGATGTGAAAACGTTTTTGCCTGTATCTCCACTCTTTATATAGCTAGGACGTTATAAACCCCACAGTGTTGTTTATGTGCCAGATTTAGCGGAAATTTATCGAGTTGTTTGGGAGGCGATCCTGAACTTATACACATACATACATTCAGTTTTATCTATGCAGAACAGAAGACACGTTATACAGTACTAAACCAACAAGCTGAATTAATTAATCAGTTGAAATAATGATCTTGATTATTAAGTACAGTACGCAATTTTTATACGTGGTGTACAATGAGCTTGGTTGTTAAGAAAAATACCTAATTTTTGTAGGTGGTGCTCCAACGTTACGCAGTGCGCTATCTGTGGCGTGCAGTGATGCGAGAAGGCCATCTCAATCAAGAGAAGCGGCCCGCTCAGCTACCCGCGAATCAGCGTGCCGCTGCGATGCGGGGGAAAATAAAAGCAGGAGCGTCGGAGGGCGCCCCGTGAGGAAAGAATGGTTCGTGTGTCTGGAGGTGGGGAACTGACGGCGGCAGCCGGGCGGAGCAGGGCATTTGTATGCGGGCGGCCCGAGTGAAAGGGCGGCCACGGGCCGAGCCGCCGAGGGCCGGGCAGGGGGTTTTTTAAAGGGCGCGCCGCTCACGGCTGGCCGCGCACAGTCAATGCGCGCGCGGCGGCAGCCATTAGCGCAGGGAGTGCCCTGCGCTCTGCGCCGGCGGGCCCTTCGTTACGTCCCGTCCTGCCAGGGATTAGCCGCCGCTCAGGTTACCGGCCCTACAAACTGCCTGATTACGCCCTCAGTTTTGTTCGCCGAAGCTGTCTTGCGTGGCCGGCCGGTGCCCGACGTGGCTAAATCGATTACAGTTGCCGCGTAGCCTTCCTTAGGTGCGCCCCTTACCTCCCGCATCGTACTTGTCCTTCTGCACAACTGCACGAAAATGGCGAAAACGAATGGTTTCTGGTGTGGGTCCGTTTACTAGACAAAGTGGCAGTCGCTGTCGCTGATTTTATTCATCAATGTACATGACAGGTCGCCTATTACGGCAAGTACAAGAACTGGCTGACAGCGGGTAGCAGTGGGCACTCGTCCTTGGTGTATGCCCAGTTTGACTGTCTGCCTAGTACGCCTACAGCCTAAGCTATAGATCGAAGAAAATAGTCATGTTATGCTATAGATATCTACAATCCTAACTGCGGTCCATTTGTTCCTCACTAGTTGTTCGTTACCTGTGTACAACCATCAGCGCCGGCCGGTGTGGCCGAGCGGTTCTAGGGGCTTCAGTCTGGAACCGCGCGACCGCTACGGTCGCAGGTTCGAAAGGAACTGGTTAATTAATTCAGCTTGTTAGTTCAGTACTGTATAATGTGTCTTCTGTTCTGCATAGATAAGACAACTCGAACGATTGCAGCTAAATCTGGCACATAAACAACCCTGTGGGGTTTATAACCTCCTAACTGTATAACGAGTCGAGATACAGGCAAAAACGTGTTTTTCCCACTCACTTGGGTGTAGGCTGCCCTGCTCGACAGCCGAGTTGTGTGGGAAGAGTGTGGGCATGCCAAATCAACCTGCTTTGCATGGCTGTCTACATGTCAGGGTCAAAAAGCTGTTCTCTGGGCCCCAATATATGGGCTGCTCGGCATGATGGGTGTGTAGTGTTGGATGGCTAATGGTTCAAATGGCTCTGAGCACTATGGGACTCAACTGCTGAGGTCATTAGTCCCCTAGAACTTAGAACTAGTTAAACCTAACTAACCTAAGGACATCACAAACAGCCATGCCCGAGGCAGGATTCGAGCCTGCGACCGTAGCGGTCTTGCGGTTCCAGACTGCAGCGCCTTTAACCGCACGGCCACTTCGGCCGGCTGTAGTTTTGGAGTCGTATCAGTCTGCTTTATTGACCTGCTTAGCATGGCAGCCTGTATGATGGGGACAAATTTTCGACTTTCAAGCGCCTGACCTGTAGCCTGCACTTCATAACCAGTATGTTGTGGTAGTACTACTAGCTTTCCTTCTTGAACAGTACTGTAGGGGCGTGGATGTGTGTGATGTCCTTAAGTTAGTTAGGTTTAAGTAGTTCTAAGTTCTTAGGGACTGATGACCTCAGATGTTAAGTCCCATAGCGCTCAGAGCCATTTGAATCATTTTTGAACAATCATCTGCTTTCTCTTTCAACACCACATTTCAAAAGTTTCTGTTATTTTTTTGACTGAACTATTTATCGCCCACGTTTTACTTCCATGTGAGATTACACTGTACACAGCTATCTTAGCTGTTAATAAATTTCTCCTTTTCACAAATACTCTCTTTGCTACTCCCAGTCTGCAGTTTACATCGCCCATCATCAGTCATTTTGCTGTCCGAATAGCAAAATTCATCTACTTCTCTCTCATTTCCTAATCTACATTACAGTGATAAAAGTCATGAGACAGAGATACGTACATATACAGATCACTGCAGTACAGCGCACACGGCGTATGAAAGGGCAGTACACTTGCCAAGTTGTCATTTGTAATTAAGTGATTCATGCGAAAAGGTCTGCGACTGCGACGTGATTATGGCCGCACGGCTCTTTGAACTTGGAGTGGTAGCTGGAGCTAGACACGTTAAGGAATTCAACGTTCGGAGATCTACAGCGTCGGGAGTGTGGTCCAGACCCGTCACTGCGGACAACGTAGTGGCTGATAGGCATCACTTAACGATCGAGAACAGTGGTGTTTGCGTCAGTGCTAACAGACAAGCAACACTGTGTGAAATAACCGCAGAAACCAATGTGGGACAGTGCCGCGAAATTTGGTGTTAATGGACTATGCAAGGTGACCGACCCACGTGCATTTGCTAACAGCACATCGCCATCTCCGTCTTCTCCTGGGGTCGTGTCCATATCGGTTGAATCCTAGACGACTGTCTTGTGTTCCACACAACTGCAGCGTATCTTGTGACTGTTCTTATTTTAGTGCGTGAGTTGTTGTCCGCTCCAGGTACACCACCCCACGCATTACTAAGTACATTGGCTGCGAACCTTTTATTGACCTCTTATTTACGCAACGATTCGCTGTAAGATAATCTGCAAAACCAAACATTTTCGATGTATAAATTATACAGCCAGCCGGTTGCTTAAGTTCAATGTAAAGACCTTGACCACGATTCATAACCACGGCGGGTATCTTCGTCAGAAGGAGTGCTGAAACCCTATTCAAGGTTTCTATATTAGACTTACACAATCGGTTGGCTGTATACTTTGCATACTGAATATTTATTTACAGTTGCTACTGTCAACCATGTTTAAAACAGTATAACTAAACACATTAGTATATGGTAACATTAGGGGATCGCCACCAAACAACATTATCATACTTGGGCTTGATGCCATAATTAAACATGAAATGTAAAGTCGTTATCAGTAGTTTATTCTGCCGACCCAAGTGATCAACTAGTAGTGGCTTCTTAACATCTAACAAGACAAAAATAAGATAAATAACCAATATCTAGGGCTCTCAGCTTAGTAAGCATCAGCGTCCTAGATGCAGGTAAGCATATGTTCATCTTAAGTTAATTCACTTTCCTGATCCACCCCTCACCAACCATATTCGTTACCCATGCATGTTAGAAAGCCTCGAATGCCTCTGAGCTCGGTCTGTCACAAGTGGTCGAGTATCGGACGGTTCACACATTCCTCTAGGCCTGGGACAAGGTCAAGATGCTCTGGCCAACGCCCAGCCTACCTCTCTGGCAGTAGTTTAATCTCTGGAAATTCTGATTCGCACATTTGAGGCCGGAAGGAGTTATAATCTATTCCCAGGTACACAATGTAGAACAAATTTATTCAGTATTCATAAGACAGTTCTCCTTCGTTGAGTTTTAAATTATAAACGAACTTTCCTGAAGATAAAATCTTCTGGGTTGTTAGTGCACGTCATATTTCTTCTGTGTGACAGACGTTTCGTCCACTCTGAAGGGATCTTCTTCAGGGTCTTGTGGTGTCCACGGTCGACTGAGTGTTCCGTCAGTCGTGGACACCAGAAGATCCTGAAGAAGATCCCAGCAGAGCGGATGAAACGTCGATCGTATAGAAGAAATATGAAGCGGCCTAATGACACAGAAGCCAACGGTCTTGCCGCAATGGTAACACCGGTTCCCGTCAGATCACAGAAGTTAAGCGCTGTCGGGCTAGGCTAGTACTTGGATGGGTGACCAGCCGGTCTGCCGAGCGCTGTAGGTAAGCGGGGTGCACTCAGCCCTTGTGAGGCAAACTGAGGAGCTACTTGATTAACAAGTAGCGGCTTCAGTCTTGGAAACTGACATACGGCAGGGAGAGCGGTGTGCTGACCACATGTCCCTCCATATCTGCATCCAGTGAGTCCTACGAGCTGAGGATGACACGGCGGCCAGTCAGTACCGTTGGGCCTTCATTGCCTGTTCGGGAGGAGTTTTTAATGACACAGAAGGTTTTAGTTTCAGTGACAACGGCCACGAAAGCCTGCAGACTAACACGAGGGGAAGTTCGTTTGATACTTTGAGTCACACCACGGAAGGCAATAACGGTTGAGTGGTCGGATAGCTACAAGATTTTAGTCCAGTTTCGCATGGGATGTTCTGAAGTTAAGTAATTATTCTTGCTCTCAGCAATGGGAGACAGTATCCACTTAGCTGGCATAAGGCTGAAGTCTGAAGAAGTGAAGTCACTATCTTAAGCTTGTTGGGGGTTAGAAGTTAAGTGCAGCACCGCTACTGCACAGAGAACTCGAAGGATTGACTGATTCGATACCTAAGACCAAGCTGACGTTCCGTTTCTTTTTTTTTTCTTTTTTTTGTGATAGCTTGCGTTACAGCATCACGTCGTAGAGCAGTCTGTCATGGTACAGGAGTAATTTTTTTTCCTATCTTACAGTGCCATCGTCACGATGACATCATTGTACTGCACGTTGAAGGTGTGGCGGTGAGAATTGGAGTCCCGTACCACCCTCCGAGGTGGTAGTTCAAGACTGCCGGTAAGAGGTGACACAAGTACGTAGAAACTTCCTGGCAGATTAAAACTGTGTGCCCGACCGCGACTCGAACTCGGGACCTCCGCCTTTCGCGGGCAAGTGCTCTACCATCTGAGCTACCGAAGCACGACTCACGCCCGGTACTCACAGCTTTACTTCTGCCAGTACCTCGTCTCCTACCTTCCAAACTTTCCGAGTTCGAGTCGCGGTCGGGCACACAGTTTTAATCTGCCAGGAAGTTTCATATCAGCGCACACTCCGCTGCAGAGTGAAAATCTCATTCTGGAGACAAGTACGTAGGTTATTATTGTGTTGGTCGTGCCACGGATTTCACATAATGAGTGGCCATATCAAAACAGACACATTGCTACTGGCTGTACCAGGGCTATCGTTAGCCATGCCCCGAGTCCGAGTTCTCGAGAATGGTGAAAGGATTACGGTGGCGGTGCCAGTGCTGGGAAGTCGTGGTGTCAGTGTGTTGCAAGCCATTGATTGTGTCACGCTAGACGTCCATTTTGTCGTAGAGTCGCCTTACCTTTCCGTGAATGGACGTCTTTAGAGGGTCCACGCTTGGCTTCTCTTGTAGGGCAACAATCCTCGTCAGTGGAGGGGCATGTAGGCTTCACCGAAGGACCTTATTCTCCAGACGCTGAAGTGTCTGCATCCGGGAGGCACTAATCGTAGGAAAGGCAGACAACCTACAATCTTGGTATCTAAGTTCTGTTTCCTGCTGTTGAAGAAAGGGTACAACACTTTTATCAGATTCTTCCCCTTTTGGGTGATGCACTGCATTTGTCGATGGAAGAACAGTTTGTTATCGATTCGGACTCCCAGATATTTGGTATCCGGGGACCATGGGAACCGGACGCCTGCAATAGTGATGTAGCGGGGAACGGTGTGCCGTTTGGTGAAGAAGACCGCCGTAGTTTTGGGCGGCTTTGAGGGCAATCTTGTTTGAACGATACCAGATGCCTATTGTTCAAATGGTTCAAATGGCTCTGAGCACTATGGGACTTAACACGGAGGTCATCAGTCCCCTAGAACTTATAACTACTTAAACCTAACTAACCTAAGGACATCACACACATCCATGCCCGAGGCAGGATTCGAACCTGCGACCGTAGCAGTCGCGCGGTTCCGGACTGAGCGCCTAGAATCGCGAGACCACCGCGGCCGGCAGAGCGCCATTTCGTCGGCGTATTGCGCCAGGTGACAGTGTGAGATGACTGGCATTTCGTTGATGTGAATGTTAAAGAGGATGGGGACAACACAGAGCTTTGAGGGGTACCCATCGAGATGTGACGTATATTTGCTGAGTATGGCGGGAGGAAATCATCCACGATCTTAATATAGATGCCCGGAATGGTCGTCTGCATTAGCCTTTTGAACATGAGATTGTCCTGCCAAATCCTGTCGTAAGCGTTTTGCAGGTGCAGGAAAACCACTGGCGTCGATATGGTGGAATTAAAGCCCTTGCTGATGTTTTCTGTGACCCTAAGAACTTGTAGTTCAGCCGACAGGTGGGAAGCGAAACCGAACTGTTCTTGACGGACTGTCCCGGCTGCCACCAGACGCTGGAAAATGTTGTGGAGGATCAAAGATACCAGGATCTTCGCCATGGTATTCAGAAGGCTACTCGGCCTGTTATTGGTTGGGACCATAGGACACTCCCGTACCGCGGTTGTGAGCTGGCATAAATACTGTCGGTACGACTAGATACAGTGCGATCTTCTAGCGGGCAAGTGACATCGTGTAGGAAAATAGTGCCCGCAGTCGCAGTGACGTGATCACGAAAGGGCGCTCTGCTGCCAGCGGCTGCAGGAGACTCCGTGGACAAAAAATGAGCGTTTTGTTGATCGGAACACTTACCAGCATACGAAGCGAGCACGAATCGGTGCTTCGACTGCAAGCATTTGTGGGGCAGACGATATCTGAAGCGCGGTGTGACGCGAGTGTGTTGGTTGCTTGCAGACTGTCTTCTAGGAGGAACACAGCAGAACGTTTGTGCGCAAAGCAAGGCTGAGTCCCGGTGTGTACCGTTAGGCCTCCATCTTTTGTTGTTTCGGGCGTCTCTTGGAAGGGGTTACTTGGCGCCAAACTAGATTGACCCAGTCAATGTTACGTGTTTCCTTTCAGAACGCAGAAGTGTGCTTCCCAGGAAGCGTATAACACAGGACGCGACGTCCAAGGAATTCACCAGTCAGCCACAAAGTCAGGTTGATCAGCAGCTGCACGTTCAGCCGCGAAAGGTTGTCTGCGACTGTGAGTGAAAATGAAATTGCATCGAAAAGTGGTGAGCCCGCCACAACTGCGTCGCTGTGTGTCTGCGAGGGTGGGCTCGTACCCGCCCCCCTCGGGTCGGCAGCGCTTGCCAGAGGCGCCGCGGGACGAAGCAACAGGTCCGCCCCCGCACCGCCGCCGCCCCCGCCCTGCGCCACCCCGCCTCCACCCCCGCAGGCGGCGGCCGGCCCGACGCGCCGCCACAACCTGCCAACTGTGTACACGCCAGCACAGCCACAAAGGCCTGCGGGCCGCGACTCGCAAATACTTTCCTCCTTGAGATATTCCGCCGCGCCGATTCGGCCGATACTGTCTGACAGACAGCTTCTAGACGTTATCTCGGAACTCTGCTTGATGTTACAGTGATAACAAGTGCTTTTTACATGACTTTCTCAGTACTTGCGTTGTACTGGAAGCATTGGTGCATATCGAACACCTAGGATCCTTCCCACAATAGGGATATTCAGTATGTCTCTGTGTGTAAATTATACGTCATAATTTTTCTCTGCCTCGTGATGACTGGGTGTTGTGTGATGTCCTTAGGTTAGTTAGGTTTAAGTAGTTCTAAGTTCTGGGGGACTGATGACCATAGATGTTAAGTCCCACAGTGCTCAGAGCCAGCCATATACGTCATAATTAATTACAAAAGGTACGAACCATATATCGAATACTAAAAATAAAAAAAAGGAAGAAAAAAAAAGCAACCACAACGAAGGAATTACCCGAATGGGGCTGAAATCGGTAGGTGTGATGTAGATGTACAGACAAACAAATAATTACAATTTCAAAATAAGCGGATGATTTATTCACGAGAAAGAGCTTCACAAAATGAGCAAGTCAATAAGTAGGTCCATCTCTGCTCCTATGCAAGCAGTTATTCGGCTTATCATTGACTGATGGAGTTGCTGGATGCCCTCCTCAGGGATACCGTGCCAAATTCTGCCCACTGGTCCATTAGGTCGTCAAAAGCCCCAGCTGGTTAGAGGGCCGTGTCTACAATGCTCCAAACATCCTAAATTGGGGAGAGAAGAGGCGATATTGCTGACCAAGGTAAATGTCGAGCGATTTGCTGATTACTTCAGCTGGCATCTTTGAGCCCAACTACACGTCCTGACATCTGCGTGATTGTTCAAATGGCTCTGAGCACCATGGGACTTAGCATCTGAGGTCATCAGTCCCCTAGAACGTAGAACTACTTAAACCTAACTAACCTAAGGACATCACAAACATCCATGTCCGAGGCAGGATTCGAACCTACGACCGGAGCAGTTGCGCGGATCCAGACTGAAGCGCCTAGAACCGCTCGGTCACAGGCGCCGGCCTGGAACAAGTGTATTCTCATTTAACTCCCAGCAGCACTCCCGCTCGGCCACTGCGGCCGGCTCTTCGTAGACGCGGCTGTTTGCAGGGCATACTTACTGCCCATCCGGGCATATGATCTGAAATTCGCAAAGACTTTATGCCCTGGTATCCGCATGTCCTCTGTTTACTATCTTTCCCACATGAGGGGTGAAACTGCGTCACACATTCATCCGTGGACCGCCGAAGTTTACAATTTTGCATTTTCCGTCGATACCTTTAAGAATATCAGTCCGTGTGGAGTTCGTATAACTTCTCCGTGGTGCGACGTTTTCTTGTCTTAGGGTGTATTTTCACTCATTTCTCCATTTACTTCATTTCTGTTGTGATCTACATATGACTGACCAATATTTCCATTAAACCATAGTAGATACGCTAGTCACTGCATGCAGTACTGCGTCACAAACGGAAGTGTTTGTAGGTTTCTTTATTCAGACTTTATTGTTTGAAAGCCGTTAGGTGCTTGTTTTTAATGACAGTTCAAGACAGGGCACTCGAAGCGTTCCTTTTCTCCGTGCCACGGAGCTTCCTTCTCGTCGTACAGAAGTACTGAAAAAGCCTAAGGACTCTTTGCTCCTCCTTATCATTTTTAAATTTCGTCGAATGGTTCTGATTGGACCGTAGCAAAAAATGGTTCAGATGGCTCTGAGCACTATGGGACTTAACTGCTCAGGTCATCAGTCCCCTAGAACTTAGAACTACTTAAACCTAACTAACCTAAGGACATCACACACATCCATGCCCGAGACAGGATTCGAACCTGCGACCGTAGCAGTCGCGCGGTTCCAGACTGTGTCCGTAGCAGTTCCAGCATGTGCACCAGGGCAAAAAATTGCTGCCTTAATACACTTCAAAGGGGTGAAATCATGGCCACAATGTCCGTAGAGAATGGTTGGCGCGTCTTCCTGTTGCTCACCGGATTGCAAACTGTCGTTTTACACCGTGAAATGTGTAGGAATCAAAGTCCCAAAGAATTAAGTGGTTTCATTGACGACCTTCATGCCACACCTGAGGCCTGTCAGTTTCGAGTATGAGCGGGGGGGTGTCTGAAACATTGTCCTCAGCCACTCATCAGAAAACCGCGTGATTTCAACGCTGGGCATCGTGGTCCATCGCAGAGGCGTCAAAAGAAGGGGTGGAATGTGGATAAGAGGGGCTGTGATGACGGTCTCATCTTGTAACACGAACACGGTGGCGCTGGGAAAAATTGTGGTGCCAATGTGACATCATTAACCCATTTTACACGTCACATGAACTTCTGAACTCATGTCTTTCTTTAGTACGTGTCGACATCTTGCTGTTTAAAAAAGTGGTTCAAATGGCTGTAAGCTCTATGGGACTTAACATCTGAGGTCATCAGTCCCCTAGACTTACAACTACTTAAACGCTTCCAATGTGCGTTCACCGCGATGTCGCCAAACACGGATGCGACCATCATGATGCTGTAAACAGAACCTGGATTCATCCGATAAAATGACGTCTTGCCATTCGTGCACCCAGGTTCGCAGTTGAGTACACCAACGCAGGCGCTCCCGTCTGCGATGCAGCGTCAAGGGTAACCGCAACCGTGGTCTGCGAGCTGATAGTCCTGCTGCACACGTCGTCGAACTGTTCGTGCAGATGGTTGTTGTCTTGCAAACGTCCCCATCTGTTGACTCAGGGATCGAGACGTGGCTGCTTGATCCGCTATAGGCATGCGGATAAGATGCCTGTCATCTCGACTGCTAGTGATACGAGGCCGTTGGGACCCAGCACGGCGTTCCGTATTACCCTCCTGAAACCCACCGACTCCATATTCTGCTAACAGTCGTTGGATCTTCACCAACGCGAGCAGCAATGTCGTGATACGATAAACCGCAATCGTGATAGGCTACAATCCGACCTTCCTAGAATGAGATTTTCACTCTGCAGCGGAGTGTGCGCTGATATGAAACTTCCTGACGGATTAAAACTGTGTGCCAGACCGAGACTCGAACTCGGGACCTTTGCCTTTCTCGGGCAAGTGCTCTTGAGCATTTCTCCACCTTACTCGAGGCATCACAACAACGTTTCACCAGGCAACGTCGGTCAACTGCTGTTTGCGTATGAGAAATCGGTTGGAAACTTTCCTCATGTCAGTGCGTTGTAGGTGTCGCCACCGCCGCCAGCCATGTGTGAATGCTCTGAGTGTGGTGTCACCGCCAGACACCACACTTGCTAGGTGGTAGCCTTTAAATCGGCCGCGGTCCATTAGTATACGTCGGACCCGCGTGTCGCCACTGTCAGTGATAGCAGACCGAGCGCCACCACACGGCAGGTCTAGAGAGACGTACTGGCACTCGCCCCAGTTGTACAGCCTACTTAGCCAGAGATGGATCACTGACAACTACGCTCTCATTTGCCGAGACGATAGTTAGCATAGCCTTCAGCTACGTCATTTGCAACGACCTAGCAAGGCGCCATAGCATTTGATAATTAGTATTGTGAAGCTTGTACAGTAACGAGAGATGTTCTACAATTGTGGATTAAAGTTAAGTATTATATCAACTACTTACTTTATTTGCTACTATTAAATCCCTTAACTGTTCCAGACCTCGCGCCAGCCTGCGTGAGCTTAAGCGCGTGCCTTTCGGCTTCCTCTCATTGTGACTTGGCTGTCTTGCCAAGTCACAACACTGAGAAGCTAATCATTTGCGTATCACAGCATCTTCTTCCTGTCGGTTAAATTTCGCGTCTGTACCACGTCATCTTCGTGGTGTAACAGTTTAATGGCCAGTAGTGTAGTAATAAAGCTATTTCTCGGTGAACTATGCGGAGAACCAAAGACACAGACAACGGCCGTCATCTTGTCAAAATTTCTGTCTGTCAAAATATCTCGCAAACACGTCAAATACGTAAACCAGCACCGTAGACGGTCAAATGTTTGGCAGACATAGCACGTTCTGAGAAATTGTTTGATTGTGTACGAGGATCTTTGGACACACGCGCAGCCACGCGTTAACGCAACGCGTACCCAACTACCCGCCCACCCACAAAGACACATACATACTCACACATATACATACTCACACACACACACTAACTCACACACACACACACACACACACCGGAGAGAGAGAGACAGAGAGGGGTCCTTTCGGCTTTACAGGAGTGGCGCAGAAGGCGAGCAGTTTTGGAGCACGCGAGACTCTGTGTGGGGCCATTCGTCAGCGGCACCTCGCGGCCTGCCTGTGTCTGTCGGCTGCTAATTAGGGCGCGCGTTAACTCAGGCGGCAGGCGGAGGCGGCGGCGGCGGCGGCTTGCCGGATGAAGCGGTCGCTGGCCGACAGGTGGCAGCAGCGGCAGCGCCGGCTAATGACGCCTCCCCCGCTAATGGCCGACCGCCAGTGGCCTGGCTCGGGCCGCCCGCGCAGAGCCTGCCGCTGCCGCGACGTTTACGAGACCGTAAATCGCCGGGCCGGGCGCGGACGGGGGAAAAGCGACGCCCAAGAAGGCGCGCAGCCGCGGCGAACCGGTCGCACGGGGAATCGTGTGCGCTCCATCGACGCTCGCGCCCACGTGCTGCGTCTGCGGACGCGCGAGTCGCCCACTGTCGCGGTACTCGCCAAGTGCGAGGCGTAATTCTACATCTACATTTATACTCAGCAAGCCACCAAACGGTGTATGGCGGAGGACGCTTTACGTGCCACTGTCATTACCTCCCTTTTCTGTTCCAGTCGCGTATGGTTCGCGGGAAGAACGACTGCCGAAAAGCCTCCGTGCGTGCTCGAATCTCTCTAATTTTACATTCGTGATCTCCTCGGGAGGTATAAGTAGGGGGAAGCAATATATTCGATACCTCATCCAGAAACGCACCCTCTCGAAACCTGGACAGCAAGCTACACCGCGATGCAGAGCGCCTCTCTTGCAGAGTCTGCCACTTGAGTTTGCTAAACATCTCCGTAACGCTATCACGCTTACCAAATAACCCTGTGACGAAAGGCGCCGCTCTTCTTTGGATCTTCTCTATCTACTCTGTCAACCCGACCTGGTACGGATCCCACACTTATGAGCAATAAAGTATAGGTCGAACGAGTGTTTTGTAAGCCACCTCCTTTGTTGATGGACTACATTTTCTAAGGACTCTCCCTATGAATCTCAACCTGGCACCCGCCTTACCAACAATTAATTTTATATGATCAATCCACTTTATATCGTTCCGTACGCATGCTATCAGATATTTTACATAAGTAACTGCTACCAGTGTTTGTTCCACTATCATATAATCATACAATAAAGGATCCTTCTTTCTATGTATTCGCAATACATTACATTTGTCTATGTTAAGGGTCAGTTGCCACTTCCTGCACCAAGTGCCTATCCGCCGCAGATCTTCCTGCATTTCGCTGCAATTTTCTAATGCGCCAACTTCTCAGTATACTACAGCATCATCCGCCAAAAGCTGCATGGAACTTCCGACGCTATCTACTAGGTCATTTATATATATTGTGAAAAACAATGGTCCCATAACACTCCCCTGTGGCACGCCAGAGGTTACTTTAACGTCTGCAGAACAACATGCTGTGTTCTGTTTGCTAAAAACTCTTCGATCCAGTCACACAGCTGGTCTGAAATTCCGTAGGCTCTTACTTTGTTTATCAGGCGACAGTGCGGAACTGCATCGAACGCCTTCCGGAAGTCAAGGAAAATAGCATCTACCTGGGAGCCTGTATCTAATATTTTCTGGGTCTCATGAACAAATAAAGCGAGTTGGGTCTCACACGATCGCTGTTTCCGGAATCCATGTTGATTCCTACTGAGTAGATTCTAGGTTTCCAGAAATGACACGATACGCGAGCAAAAAACGTGTTCCAAAATTCTACAACAGATCGATGTCAGAGATATAGGCGTATAGTTTCTCGCATCTGCTCGACGACCCTTCTTGAAAACTGGAATTATGAGCTGCCTATGGGAATTTCACTGTTAAATGCAGGGGAGAGAGGCCTCTATGACGGCAAACATTTGTCTAATAACGTGACAGAAGAAGAAAGGGGAATCCAATATTAGAATCAGAACTTAAAAGAGTTTTGCAAGACTTAAAATCGAATAAGGCAGAATTTCTAAAGTCATTGGGGGGAGTGGCAACAAAACGATTATTCGCGTAGGTGCGTAGGATGTGTGAATCTGATGATATACCATCTGACTTCATCATCCGCACAATTCCGAACATTGCAAGACCGGAGTGCGAGAGTTATTGTACAATCATGCATCCAAGATACTGACAAGACTAATATACAGAAGAATGGAAAAAAAACATTGAGGATCTGTTAGATGACGATCAATCTGGCTGTAGGAAAAGGAAAGGCACCATAGAAGCAGTTCTGCCATGGTGGTTGATAACGGAGGCAATACTGAAGCCAAATCAAGACAGGTTCACAGGATCTGTAAACATGCAAAAAGTGTCCTCCAATCTACAAGATGTCCAAAATTCTTAGGAAAACTGGGGAAAGCTTTCGCGATAGGCAGGTAATGCACATTGTGTACGTGAGGTAAAAGGGAACAATAAGAGTGGAAGGCGAACAGCAAAGTAATCAGATATTTAAAAAAGTGTGTATGACAGGGACGTAGTCCTCCAGCCCTAAAGATGGTGGAGTAAAAGACAGCTTCAAGAGTCGGATTAAATTTCAAGGCGAAAGGATATCAATGATAAGATTAGCTGATGACTTTCCTCAGTGAAAGGGAAGATTTCCGGGATCTGTTAAATGGAATGAAGAGTCTAATGAGTAAAAGTATATGGACTGAGAGTAAATCGGAGAAAGACAAGAGTAACGAGATGTATCAGAAATGAGAACAACAAGAATCTTGCCCGCATCTCGTGGTCGTGCGGTAGCGTTCTCGCTTCCCACGCCCGGGTTCTCGGGTTCGATTCCCGGCGGGGTCAGGGATTTTCTCTGCCTCGTGATGGCTGGGTGTTGTGTGATGTCCTTAGGTTAGTTAGGTTTAAGTAGTTCTAAGTTCTAGGGGACTGATGACCTAAGATGTTAAGTCCCATAGTGCTCAGAGCCATTTGAAAAAACAAGAATCTTAACGTCATGATTGGTGATCACCAAGTTAATCAAGTTAAGAAATTCTGCTACCTATGCTGCAAAGTAATACATGGCAGATGGAGCAACGAGGACATGTAAAGCAGACCAGCATTGGCAAAAAGGGCATTCGTGGCCAAGAGAAGTTTGTTACTATCAAACATAAGCCTACGTTTGAGGAAGGAATGTTTGGAACACAGCATTCTGTGGTAGTGAAACATGGACGGTGCGAAAACAGAACAGAATAGAATCGAAGCAATTGAGATGTGGTGCTACAGAACAATATTGAAAATAAGGTGTGCTCATGAGGAGGTACTCCGCAGACACGGGTAGAAGCGGAAAACTCTGATGAGAAGAAGGGACAGGATGGTAGCACATCTGTTAAGATATCACGGAATAACTTCCACGGTACTAAAGGCAGCTGTAGAGGGTAAAAACTGTAGAGAAAACATAGATTGGAATACATCCAACAAATAATTGAGGATGTAGGTTGCAAGTGAAACTCGGAGATCAAGCGGATGCCACAGGAGAGGAGTTCGTGGTAGGCCGCATCACACCACTCAGAAGACTAACCACAGGCTTCAGTAGAAGACGAAACTGTGTTGCTTTCATTCTGTTCTGTTCACTCTTCGTGGGCGGTAGCACCTACGTCACAACGTTAGTGATGTCTCTCTGCATAATTCCTCAGTGACGGATGGGAGGCACTCATGAAGACATGCCCTATCTCTCAACACCGCAGCGCCACCTCATGGAGGTCGATATAGAGTCAAGTATTGACTCTCTCTGCCCAGACTTGCATGGACAGACCAAGTAAAATACTTAGGGGTGAACCTGTATAGCAAACTCCTTTTCGAGCGTCGCATCCACAACGAGAGGGTTCAGCTATTAGACCTCTTATACCATTTATACCCCTTGTTGACCGGTATACAGATGAGCTTTCGAACGAAGCTTCAGCCGCATCAAGTGACAGTTTTACCTTCAGTTCTTTACGGCTGCTCCATGTGGGGAACTATCCGCCGCTAAAAGTCATTCTAAACAGATGCTTCCGCCTCATCTCAGGAACCCCAAAATGGGTCAGGAATGCCTACCTTCATACTGAATTAAACATCCCACCCATCCCTGACCACGTCACATCTGCAACACAGAAGCTCCTCTGTAGGATCGACGAACTCAGGTCCACCACCTTCCATCTCGAATATACTGACTCTATCGTTCCACAATAGTGGCACGGAGTGCTGGTCCCTCAACCATTCGTTGAGGCTCCATTAATAATTGAATTCAATGAAAACCAACACCTTTAGCAGGGTCACGGGTTACAAGCCCTTCCCCCTGCTTACATCTCAATGAAGCTTGAATAAATCCCTATGTCCATTACCCCATGAGTCTAGCCTTAATGCAAGGTAGAACTCTTGCTCACCACACATACACACACACAAACACCACATACACCACCCACATAAATCGCTCTGCCCAGTTCGTGACCTCCTATGAAGCTGTCAACATCATGTCGTCAGGACAACGATTCAAGTCTCAGGTGGAAGTGTACATTTCTACTGGTTGAATTTGTACTTCAGGAGAAGAGTTTGTAAATGTGTGCATGAAGTGATGCTTTACTGTTCAAACACAGTTGAAAATATTAGGCACAGTCCTGTGGCAGTGGATTATATACAGTTAACTACCTCTTTTTACACGGAAGCGTCAAAGAAACTGGTATAAAATTCAAATGCAGAGATATGTAAACAGGCAAAATATGGCGCTGCGTTCGGCAACGAATATATAAGACAACACATCCAGAATGAGATTTTCACTCTGCAGCGGAGTGAGCGCTGATATGAAACTTCCTGGCAGATTAAAACTGTGTGCCCGACCGAGACTCGAACTCGGGACCTTTGCCTTTCGCGGGCAAGTGCTCTACCAGCTGAGCTACCGAAGCACGACTCACGCTCGGTACTCACAGCTTTACTTCTGCCAGTACCTCGTCTCCTACCTTCCAAACTTTACAGAAGCTCTCCTGCGAACCTTGCAGAACTAGCACTCCTGAAAGAAAAGATATTGCGGAGGCATGGCTTAGCCACAGCCTCGGGGATGTTTCCAGAATGAGATTTTCACTCTGAAAATATCCTTTCTTTCAGGAGTGCTGGTTCTGCAAGGTTCGCAGGAGAGCTTCTGTAAAGTTTGGAAGGTAGGAGACGAGGTACTGGCAGAAGTAAAGCTGTGAGGACGGGGCGTGAGTCGTGCTTCGGTAGCACAGTTGGTAGAGCACTTGCCCGCGAAAGGCAAAGGTCCCGAGTTCGAGTCTCAGTCGGGCACACAGTTTTAATCTGCCAGGAAGTTTCAAGACAACACTTGTTTGGTGCAATTGTTAGATCAGTTACTGCTGCTACAATGGCAGGTTGTCAAGATTCAGGTGAGTTTGAACATGGTGTTATAGCCGGCGCACGGGCGATGCGACACGGCATGAAGTGGGGATTTTCCCGTACGACCATTTCAGGAGTGTACCGTGAATATCAGAAATTTGGTAAAATGTTAAATCTACGACATCGCTGCGGCAAGAAAAATATCCCACAAGAAGGGAACCAACGACGACTGAAGAGAACCGTTCAGTGTGACAGGAGTGCAACCCTTCCGCAAACTGCACCAGATTTCAGTGCTGGGCCATCAAGAAGTGCTAGCGTGCGAACCATTCATCTTCGATATGGGCTTTCGGACTGGTTTACCCTTGATGACTGCACGACACAAGGCAGTAGGAATCGCCTGGGCCCGTCAGCAACGACATTGGACTGTTGATGACAGGAAACGTGTTGCTCATGAATCGATGGACCCTGCACGTCAGCAAAAAAAAGAAAAATGTTCAAACAGCTCTAAGCACTTATGGGACTTATCATCTGAGGTCATCAGTCCCCTAGAACTTAGAACTACTTAAACCTAACTAACCTAAGGACATCACACACATCCATGCCCGAGGCAGGATTCGAACCTGCGACCGCAGCACCAGCATGGTCCCGGACTGAAGCGCCTAGAACCGCCCGGCCACAGCGGCCGGCCATATCTGTGTAGGTGACATATATTTGATAATGGAAACCTATTACTAGTTTCTCCTCAGTCCAGATTTCATTTTTATATCTATTTTTAATTACATTAGACTTACGAGATGCAGCAAAATCAGTTCGTGCGCCTTCGGCTTCTCGCCAAAAGCACATCCAGCAACGTGGTTCGCGCTGCCTACTTATGTTCTAGGCGAGAGGTCGACAGTACTGTTCTAATGGATTTTGGTGCGAATAAGATGGCCTGAGGTTGGTTTCGGGAGCACGAGAATGAACCAAATGAATCTACCATGCTCACCACAGTGACTAGAGGTCAAAATTACTGAGCCTTAGAGAAGAGTGCGTGATCTCAAACCACTTCCGCATCGTTACCTGAACTCGCCACTATTTTGCGGGAAGAATAGTATGAAACTTCCTGGCAGATTAAAACTGTGTGCCGGACCGAGACTCGAACTCGGGACCTTTGTCTATCGCGGGCAAGAGCACTTGCCAGGAAGTTTCATATCAGCGCACACTCCGCTGCAGAGTGAAAATCTCATTCTGGAAACATCCCCCAGGCTGTGGCTAAGCGATGTCTCTGCAATATCCTTTCTTTTCAGGAGTGCTAGTTCTGCAAGGTTCGCAGGAGAGCTTCTGTTAAGTTTGAAAGGTAGGACACGAGGTACTGGCAGAAGTAAAGCTGTGAGTATGGGGCGTGAGTCGTGCTTCGGTAGCTCAGTTGGTAGAGCACTTGCCCGCGAAAGGCAAAGGTCCGGAGTTCGAGTCTCGGTCCGGCACACAGTTTTAATCTGCCAGGAAGTTTCATATCAGCGCACACTCCGCTGCAGAATGAAAATCTTATTCAAGAATAGTATGAGATTCCGATGAAAACCTTGCAAGACCTGTATTTGTCCATTCAGACGTGACTGGAAGCTGTTTTGACTGCCAGCAGATTCGCTATACCGAATTAATCACGGTAAGGTGTTTTGTTTGCGGTGTTTCCATATCTTGCTCCTGCCCTCCGTAGGCAAGAGTACGCAACGTGGCTTCTGGGACAGTTGGAGCGACGCGGCGGGCAGCGGCAGGCGGCAGGCGGCGTCGCGAGCCACGTGCTGGGGGCCGGGGCCGCATTTTATCGCCGGAGGGCGGCGCTGATCGATATCCGCCGCCTCGCCTCGCGTCCGCCAGGCGGTCCCGCCGGCGGCGGCGCGCCGCGTCGTCGCGAAATCAAACAGAGCGCCGCTGCGCCACACCTGCTCGGTAATTAATGACTGCGAGGAGCGGCGCGGCGCACAGTGGAGAGCGGCGACAAAAGACGCCAGCTGCCGCGGCGCCCCTCCCCCACCTGCGCGACGCCCCCCCCCCTCACCCCCCCCCCCCACCCGAGCGACTGCGATCTCCCGCCCCTCCGCCGTGCCGCTGCCAGCCTGCCCGCCCGGCTGCCGGCGACTTCCTGCAATTAGCGCCCTACAGCCTGCCCCGAAAGCTGCGTCGCCGGCCCGCGCAGAGTCCCTGCAGCGCAACAGATAAGACACCCGCTACATAACTCGACACCTCGCCACGTTACAACACGTGCTCGGGCCAAACACAGGGACATATGAGTCTGTGTGATTCACTTGCCCCTACTGCTGAGTTCGAGGCAGCCCGCAGCGCTTTGAAATACCACGCTCAAGATTTTCATACTCTCTCGCTCGCTACGTGCAAACTACACTAGTGGCCTTTAAAATTGCTGCACCAAGAAGAAAGGCAGATGATAAACGGGTATTTAATGGACAAACATATTATACTAGAACTGACATGTGATTACAATTCCACTCCATGTGGGTGCATAGATCCTGAGAAATCAGTACCCAGAACAACCACCTCTGGCCATAATAACGGCCTTGATACTCCTGGGCATTGAGTCAAACAGAGCTTGGATGGCGTGTACAGGTACGGCTGCCCATGCAGCTTCAACACGATACCACACTTCATCAATAGTAGTGACTGGCGTATTGTGACGAGACAGTTGCTCGGAACCATTGACCAGACGTTTTCAATTGGTGAGAGATCTGGAGAATGTGCTGGCCAGGGCAGCAGTCGAACATTTTCGGTATCCAGAAAGGCCCGTACAGGACCTGCAACATGCGGTCGTGCATTACCCTGCTGAAATGTAGGGTTTCGCAGGGATCGAATGAAGGGTAGAGCCACGGGTCGTAACACATCTGAAATGTAACGTCCACTGTTCAAAGTGCCGTCAATGAGAACAAGAGGTGACCGAGACCTGTAACGAGATTTCAGTAAGGTCCGATCGGTCGCGAAATGTTTTGTTTAGAACAGTTAGCTACACCTTCCAGCTACTTCTCTACGTAGTTGCCGATCCGACTTCGGCATTTGTCCTAGCGTTGTATCAACGTTCCAGTAACCTCGTCATAGAAGACAGCTGGCAGTGCTTTCCTCCAACTCTCTACGCTGGCCCATTGCTCGTTGCCGGCGGGAGTGGCCGTGCGGTTCGAGGCGCTACAGTCTGGAACCGCAAGACCGCTATGGTCGCAGGTTCGAATCCTGCCTCGGGCATGGGTGTGTGTGATGTCCTTAGGTTGGTTAGGTTTAATTATTTCTAAGTTCTAGGCGACTGATTACCTCAGAAGTTAAGTCCCATAGTGCTCAGGGCCATTTGAACCATTCTGAACCGTAGCTCGTTGCCTGTGCCAAAATGAAACTCAGGGAGAGGCAATCACGGGCCATATTATGTGTGATCAAACACTTCTCATCGAAAGCGCTTCAGCAACTTCTTCATTGCCCCTGCAAAGTGTGGCTGCGAATTGTGGTAAAGTAGAAAACGTATGATAGTTATGTTAAGTGGCTGCATGACATCATGCGAAATAGCTCGCCAGGCCGTCTTACTTGGCGGGAGACACTACTGTCTAGGCAGCTTTGCGTGCTCATTGCACGCTCAGAGCTGGCGTAATGCAATCGATGGGCGTACCAGAGACTGCTCAACGCATCTGTGTAAAGATTTATCGGATTTTCCACTGTGGTGTCCATTTCGCGCCCAGTTACGTTCCGAATAGCTCCCATCTTAGTTCGTTACCGCGCTGCTGCTACGGTCGCAGGTTCGAATCCTGCCTCGGGCATAGATGTGTGTGATGTTCTTAGGTTAGTTAGGTTTAACTAGTTCCAAGTCTAGGGGACTGATGGTTCAAATGGATCTGAGCACTATGGGACTTAACATCTGAGGCCATCAGTCCCCTAGAGCTTGAGAACTACTTAAACCTATCTAACCTAAGGACACCACACACGCCCATGCCCGAGGCAGGATTCGAACCTGCGACCGTAGCGATCGCGCGGTTCCGGACTGAAGCGCCTAGAACTGCATGGCCACACCGTCCGACGGGGACTGATGACCTCAGATGTTAAGTCCCATAGTGCTCAGAGCCATTTGAACCATTTTTAAGGTAGTTAAATTTTGCAGTGGAATACATCTCCGCTGCAGACCATGGTTTTCGAGCTGTTCGCGAAAAACGCGTTTGGAAGTCACTTTTACACGTTGCTCTTGAGTAATGCGAAAACTACGGCCTGTTCGAAAACGCACCTCAGTAAAAAATTTAACTATACCTAATTTCCTACAAAAAGATCCTGTTCATTTTTTTTGTACGACCAACGGTTTGCGACTAGCGAGCGAGAGAATACGAAAAAAGAGCGGCTTATTTGAAGGTGTTTCGGGTTGCATAAATCGCAGTGGTAGGGGCAACCGTGTACTACTGGACACATACACCGTCAGATTAAAACCATCCAGACACAACTGGAATACCGACCTGCAACGGTCATAGAACGCGTCTCTGATTGACCACTAGACGTCACCAGAGATAGCCCCGCCAGTATAAAAGGAAGAGGGGAGTATTGTGTTTGCAGCAGAGAAACAGTAACAGAAGTCATCGCATGTCACCATAGCAAAAAACTCATCAGAGACATTTCAGCCCTTCTAAAGCAGTCGATGCCGACTGCTGGTGACGTCATAGCGAAGTGGAAAAGCGGAGGAACAACCACAACTGTACCAAGACTAGACATGGGCAGAGGCCGTCGACTAGTGCGGACGGTGGTTGTAAAAAGCCTCATGAAATCAGACGACTGAATCTCTCCTGAGTTCCGAAGTGCTATCAGGAGTCTAGCTAGCTCAATTATTTGTGTGTACGTATACAACGCCAACGGCCTTGCCGCAGTGGTAACACATATCACCGAAGTTAAGCGCTGTCGGGCAGGGCTAGCACTTGGATGGGTGACCATCTGGTCTGCCTAGCGCTGTTGGCAAGCGGGTTGCACTCAGCCCTCGTGAGGCAAACTAAGGAGCTACTTGATTGAGAAGTAGCGCCGCGCGGGATTAGCCGAGCGGTCTAGGGCGCTGCATTCATTAACTGCGCGGCTGGTCCCGGCGGAGGTTCGAGCCCTCCCTCGGATATGGGTGTGTGTGTTCGTCCTTAGGGTAATTTAGGTTAAGCAGTGTGTAAGCTTAGGGACTGATCACCTTAGCAGTTAAGTCCCATAAGATTTCATACATATTTGAACATTTTTTGAGAAGTAGCGGCTCCGGTCTCGGAAACTGACATACGGCCGGGAGAGCGGTGTGCTGACCACATGCCCCTACGTATCCGCATCCAGTGCTCCTATGGGCTGAGGATGACACGGCGGCCGGTCGGTACCGTTGGTACTTCATGGCCTGTTCAGGAGAAGTTCATTTTTTTTTATACAACAGTCGAGCAGTTCCTTATAAGTCACACATTTCTGTACTCGGCGCTAAGTTACGCTTGAGTTGATGTAAAGTGTGACTGCAATGGATCGTGGTTGACGGGAAACAAATAACTTGGAGTGCTGAAACACGCTATGCCCTGTGGCAACCCGACGGAAGGTTGTGCATTCAGCGAATGCCTGGATGACGTTACCTGCCTTCATGTGTAATGCCGCAGTGAATTACAGGGGAAGTGGTGTTACAGTATGGGGTGGACCCCTTATTGCGCTTAAGAAAACGCTAGATGTGGAAGGATATGAACTGCGTACAGTAGAGGAATAGTTAGGAGATGATGGTTATATCAGTGCACCCTAAAGCAGTACTTGTGAGGCAGTTGTTTGTGAACAGTAGCATTCCTGAAATGGACTGACAAAGTCACAACCTGAACCAAATGGAAAATCTTTATGATGAACTAGAAAGCTCCACACTTCACTACCTTCTCTGGTTTTCGCTCTTGTTTAAGAAAGGGCTGTCTTCCTTCTAAGGACATTTAGATACCTCATCAGAAGTGTCCCCAGCAATCAAGCCGTATTTATGGCAAAGGGCGGACACACGACTTACAGATGTCCATAATAGCTGTCTGGATACTGTTGGTCAGATCTGTGTATCTTAGCTTTGATGTTATAGGGGTTATACTAAAAGGCAGGATGAAGTAGCACGATCAGATAAAATCTGTATTGGGGAAAGCCAGCATAGGTTTGTTGCAAGGGTTCTGGAAAAATATAGTGCACCTATAAACGAAATCGCATGTGGGATGCTCGTGCGACCCATTCTAGAGTACTATTCCAGTGTTTGGAATCTTCATTGCAACATGAACGAGGGTTGTCCAGAATGTAAGTTCCGATCGGCCGCGAAATGGAAACCACTGGGAAAATCCGGTAAGACTTTGCACAAATGTGTTGGACACTATCTCTTGTATGCCCGTCGATCGTCTCGCGTCGCTCTTTTCAGTTTTGAGTGATCAGCGAGCACGTAAAGATGCGTAGGGAATAGAGTCTCCCGCCAAGTATGAGATTTCGCCTGTTGTCATGCAACCCACATAACACACCTGTCCAGCAGTTCCTTCTTCATGCCAATTCTCGGCCGCGCACTGCAGGGGAAGTGAAGACGCTCCTGCAGCGTTTCCGATGAGAAATGTTTGATCACCCACAATACAGTCCGTAATTGGCTCCCCCTGAGTCTCATCTCTGCTCACAAGAACCGCTGGCTATGAAGACAAAATTTTTCCACGAGCTGCAGAGCAGTGCAGATAACTGGCCGAAAGCACAGGCGGCTGCTTTCTATGACGATGATGTTGGAAAGTTGATACAACACTACGAAAACAATCGAAGTTGGAGCAGAGACTATGTAGAGAAGTAGGTGGAAGGTGTACCTAACTGTTGCAAATAAAACGTTTCTGGTTTTCACTGTGGTTTCCATTTCGCGACTTATCGGAACTTACTTTCTGGACAACCCTCGTATATTCAGAGACGCATGCTAGGATTGTTAAGGTCGGTATAGGCTACACGTAAGTGGGAATCCTTTGAATAAAGACAATGTGTTTCTCCTGGAAATCTGTAGCATTGATGTAGAGAACATGCGTTCGAGGAAGACTGCTACCATCCTTGTGTATTTTGAATAGAGATCTTGAGAGTGAGGGTACCAGAGGTTAGGGCACGTGCAGAAGTGCAGAAGCATACAGACAGTCTTTCTTCCTTGGTCCAGTACGCGAATAGCACATAAAATCGAATACACTCCTCCATAAGCTGTACAGTAGATCATGCAGTGTACGAGTTGCCCTTTGGGGCACGCTTGCGAAACAGAGAGCGGGCAACAATGTTCACTGATGAAGCACCATTTCTGATGAATGACCTCATAACAAGCAAAATTGCAGAGTATGTGGCACATAAAACCCTCGAGGAATTGTGCAGAAGCTGTTGAATGACTGTATGGTGCGGCATTTGCGATGAGGACGTAACTGGACCACACTTCTTCGAAGACGGCGCTGGGAACACATTCACTGTGGACGCTGAACAGTATCGCAATATCTTTAGTGAGTTTTTGTGGTCTGAACTGGATCCTGCGAATAATGAAGAGGTTTGGTTCCAACAAGATGCGGCGATCTGTTACACATCGACAATGGACTTGTTACGAGAGACATTCCGTGTTCGGGTGATTTCTCGCAACGGTGACGTGGACTGGTAGCCATCTTGTGATCTGATACGGGAGATATTTGAAATCTCTCGTGTACGTCAACGTATCACGATCGCTTCCATAGCTTAAGGTCGAGATTGAGCGTCTAATTTCAGAACTAGAGGTGCAAGTACGCCGAAAAGTTACGAAAAATTTCATCGAAAGAACGAGTGTGTGCCCACACGGTCGTGGAGGGCATTTGAGTAATATTTCATAATCGCAGGTAGCATGAAATCAAATAATATGGAAAATACTCAATTTCATCAGTGAATTTGTATGTTATAAAAAACTGCATCATTTTTGGGACAGTATTCGTGTTTGTTCGAATCGATTGTTATTACAGCTTCAGACTCTAAATAAACAATATCAGACTCATCTCAAATTATAGTAGCCCTCCCGAACACAAATTCCTATTTAAAATGTTTGCCTACCCGATTTTTCCCACAAATACTTGAAGTTTGTAATAATTACCATGAAGATCTTTGCTGATACGACCGTCTGCTCTTCTCTTATATCATCTTACACACGAAGATAAGATTATAAACGAAATGATTACAAGAGAGTGATTTAAGATAGTGGAAATTAGGATAACTGCGAGGACAGTTATTTTTCAGTAGACGCATTCGAGAGTGTGTAGGGAAAAGGACGTACGAGGTACCCACTGCCACGCACTGTGCAGTTTCTTGTGGAGCATATAATACGTAGACGCGGTGTCCAGTGGCCGCGTGTTGGGTATGTCGGCGCACGAGCCCCCTCAGGGCACACCCAGGGGTGGCCTGGCGCCTAATTGAGGGCGTGGGTATGGCTGCAGATTCGGCGCGTGGGGTGTGGGCCGCGGGCCGGGGGACCCCCTCGGTGACGTCACCTTACCCCCCACCCCCTTCCCCAGCGGGAGTCCCATTACACGCGTGTCCGTTTCTGCAGGCCCTGACGCCGTGGCTGCAGCTGACGTCACCGCAGCCTCACCGCTGACAAGTGATACCTAAAGTGCGCGTCATTTACGACGGCGGCCGAGTTTAGGTTCGTTCTACGCATCTGACGTCACAAAACACAGTCAGCCAATGAACAGAGAACGACGTTGCCAGAGCTCGACTGCAGTGCAGCGCATGGACGAGTGTGTTATTTCAGAAACGTTCAGCCGGCCGCGGTGGTCTAGCGGTTCTAGGTGCGCAGTCCGGAACCGCGCGACTGCTACGGTCGCAGGTTCGAATCCTGCTTCGGGCATGGATGTGTGTAATGTCCTTAGGTTAGTTAGCCAGCCAGCCAGAAACGTTCAGTCATAAATAAAGTAATTGAACAAAAGCAATGTCTTGATAGCAGACTTTCTTTTATAGAAAGTTTGGAAAAAGCATACTTTATACCAATTACTCAATATTCTATTAATTAATTAAACCAAACAAGCAATAAGCCTCCTAATTTAGGCGATAGCAAGGAAAGGCGTTTGTATCATTCTCACAAACCGCTTTTTCGCAATTAAGAATAGCGGTAATTGTTTATTTCCTATTTTACTTCGACGAAACGTGAGTAATTCATAGTCATAGCAACAGTTTTTGTCGGTATTTTGCGTCACATTTTAAAGTACTCTAGGAACACTGTTCAATGATACGCCGCGTTATTGTAATGCTTACAGTGTTGGGCTGTTACGCGAAAGGTTCAATGACTGTCATTATGTCATTGTCCTTCACTCAAAATACAGACAATTTTTCTCGAACTTCCTTGGGAGTGCTTTCCACGACCCGCCTCGCAGCTGTAATGTGTTAAGCCAAGAGAGAAGAAGGTTTCCTATTTGAACCAATGAACTATTGAACGGAACACATCAACTTCGAGAAGACGTGACTCAACATATTCGTAGCGGGGCGCAGAAGGCCTCTGATCAATTACACAAAAAAAACCTTGTTCGGTGCTTAATATTTTCTTTATTGAAAAACAATATAGAAGCGTCTTACTTCATGAATTTTATTCGTTTGAATGTAATTTTTTGAAATTTCTAGTGGCAACTAAAATTGAACATATGGAAAGTATACGCTATGGACTTTTACCTCTGCAAACTCTTCAAAATTGCGTGCAATGGTTTACTACATTTAATGCTTCACAATAACTGCGTTGAACATAGAAACAAAATTAAGTCATTTATGGGGGGAAGGTATCAGTCAAGAAGATGTGTAAAAATCTAATTTTTCGGCCAAATAGTTTTTGTGGAATCGATTGATAAGAGTGTCAAAGCAGTCGGAACACGATGTGTCTGCACAGGCGAGCAGTGCAGTGACAAAATCGCGCACAGCGCGGAATGCGGAGAGCACGTCTCAGTAGCAGCGAAAGGGTTAATGCGGCCGTGGTGGCTTTACTTCAAAAACTGCGCGCTCCCCCCCCCCCCCCCCCCCCCCCTAAATGTAAGTTTGCGAACTATACTATACTATGGCGCTGCTTCTCTTGGCGCGTGCAACTGGCAACGCAGCAATCTCCCGCGTCTGGGCGGGCATGCGCGAACCGCCAAGATAAAAGAATTGAACTATAGTAACGCAAGCACAAAAATACCTACGTCGCCGCTATCGGATGTGGCTGCGCAAAGCCAACACTCTGAACCGCAGGTAAAGCATATTCAACAGTAGCAGAATACACTTTGATCTTTAAACGACTGTTCGTGTATATTTACTGAATCCTGTGACGCAACTTCGATATCTTGGGGGGGGGGGGGGGGGGGGGGGGATGGCGGGCGCCAAAATTCAACTATGCGTCGCCCCTCCTCCCAACGTGCCGACCGCTACCCCTTTTTTCTTTGTTTAATACTAATCCTGCCACTCGTCCATCTTATTGCTATATCTGAATGCAACAACAAGGCAAAAGAGAACTTCAAGCAAGAATAATTTCAAATCTGAGCAAAAATTAAAATTGTAGTCGAAAAGAAACTCGTTTCGTATACCTAAATTTTCACTTCGATGAAATCCATCTTACTTTTATGTAGCTGTGGAGCAGCCGACCGGTCAGCGCGACCGCATTCCATGTGAGAATGTCGGGTTCGATTCCCGCTAGGTCGGAGATTTTCTCCGCTCGGGAACTGGGTATTGTGTCGACCTTTTCATCATTCCATCATCATAGGCATGCAAGTCGCCGGAATGGAGTCAAATAAAAAGACTTCCATTCGTCGAAGCGGACCAAATATGCCATACGCGTTTCTTTTCCTACAGACTGCTGTTTTTGTACAGGAAATAGTAAAATAACATAAACACAGACAGCGATTTTGAAGCAGCGAGGGCTTTGAAATACACTATTCGCACTGTGAATTGCCCGGTCACCCCTTCAAAATTACAATTTTTTATCTCACCCCTTTCAGTAACAAGCAATGTGATTTCACTGAGCCAGCTTTGTCACGAAGATGTTCTGAGGTAAGAAAGTGTGTACTTGAGTTTGCTAAAGGTTCTCCCGTAGCAGTCAGTCGAAATAGCGATTGTCAGTCACGGTATAGTGTCACAAAACAGCGTCTAAACTATATCACTGACGCACAAATATTATACGAAAAAGAAAAAGGCCACAGATACTCATTTCAGCTAACTTACCATTTATCTTTAAAAGCCTTCAGTTCCCAATGGGATAAGGGCGCAGTATGACAAAAGCACAAACGCAAACATTTTATTGTTGCGGAGTTAATGTGAAAGGACTATGTTTCTCGCACAGGGAAATATATGTAGTTTATTCGCGTGTCGAACAACCTCAAAACTCATTCGTTTCTCCATCTGACAGCTAAACGCCGAATGTTGTTAATAAGAATACGTATGGTGTTCCGGAACTATTCGTTCGCCAGCCGGGGTGGCTGAGCGGTTCTAGGCGCTACAGTCTGGAACAGCGCGACCGCTACCGTCGCAGGTTCGAATCCTGCCTCGGGAATGGATGTGTGTGATGTCCTTAGGTTAGTTAGGTTTAAGTAGTTCTAAGTTCTAGGGGACTGATGACCTCAGAAGTTAAGTCCCATAGTGCTCAGAGCCATTTGAACTATTCGTTCAAATTAATATAGGAGGCAGAGAACATATATATTTAGGTACGGTACATATGGTTCCTGACGACATTTCTGATGTCTCTGCAACTGTTTCATATACCAGCTGCTTCATGCACCCTCAGAGAAAGAAATCCAGACACGTGAAGTCGAATAACCTGGGTGGCCAGGACCACAGTGCCGTCCCAGCCGATACATCGATTCCCGAAGGTGTCTCTCTGATGGTCCCCCATCGTGATGGAAGCACATAATTTGTCTAACATTCTGAGGTACAGCCTGCAGCAGTTTGGCAAGACGTGTTCCACAAAGATACAGTATCTCTGTCTTTGCGATATCTCCGTCCATTGAGGCGAAATGGAAGAATGTATGTTGGAGTCAACCAGTCACCGACAACGCCGGACCACACATTAACATAGAATCGCTGTTGATGAGCACGACGTCGACTACCTCGTGGATTCACGTTCCCAGACACGCGAACTGTCGATATTGGAACAGCTTACACGAGTAAACAAAGCCTCGTCGGTCTCAGGACATCGACTGGATATAAGGGGGTGCAGGGGAGTCTGTTGTAAAACCCACTGTGCGAAGTGCACGCTTTGGGGGAATCTTCATGTGCCACTGCAGCCACACGAAGAAGATGGACTGGATGAAGCTTCTGGTCATGTAACACATTCTACAAGAAGCTACTTATGACGCAAAGGATGTGTGCAGTGTGTCGTGTAGTTGTTGATGGACTGTCTTTAACAGGTCGCAGAATCTTGGCTTCCGTTTAGGGAGTTCACACTGTTCGATTCGGGCCTGTATCATGCATACTTGCACGGAAGTACCTGTCTCACGTAGCACGCGATGAAGACTTCTCAATGTTTGGTGTTGTGAAACCCGTCGCTTGGGAAGCGCTGTCGATACTCTCTCACTGAAGCTAGTAGGCTCTGAGCACTATGGGACTTAACTTCTGAGGTCATCAGTCCCCTAGAACTTAGAACTACTTAAACCTAACTAACCTAAGGACATCACACACAGCCATGCCCGAGGCAGGATTCGAACCTGTGACTGTAGCAGTCGCGCGGTTCCAGACTGTAGCGCCTAGAACCGCTCAGCCACCCCGGCCGGCTGCAGCTAGTACATTTCCATTCAAAGGAAGGCACCGCTGTTGTCACGAGGCGGTGATGCTTGGGAATCAATCGGCGTTTTTTCAAGCAGACCTCAGAGCCAACCATCCGAACAGAGAGCAGTTGTGAATGTCAGTACACACTCCCAGTCAGCGTCACCGAGGCAACAGCTTAAGCCAGCATCACTAAGAACATTTTCACTATCATCAACTGTTGACATCAGAGACCATATGCTCTCTATCGAAATATATTTATTTTGATGGTCTCTACCTCCTGTACTAATTTGAACGAATAGTTTCGGGACATCCTGTACTACACATAAGTCAGGTGCGATACAAATTAAATGATGCACTGTAATCTTTTGCTGATTTAAAAAACAAACGAAAACATAAAGAGTCGTCCTTTTCAATTAATATGTTATTAAAATCTGTCCTCAGATATTTTTGGTTTGATTTGTATTTCATTTAATACACAGTCTGTAGGTGTTTGTAAGGTTTCCTTTCGCAAATGCCGCAATTAGGAATCCCCTCTGAAACATTCGCAACTGGGGTTCCCTCTACCCAACTCGCCTGATGTTTGGCTGAAAACTTCCCATTTCGTCAATGGGTCATTACTAGAATATCTAGCTGCACTGTTAAGGTAAGGAATGAAAAGTAGATTTTAAATCAGTCTACAGTGTCCATAATGGTTAAAGTCTTTTTCATTCTTGCCGCAGCGCGTCAGCTGACGCAGTAGCCGTAGCGATGCAGGGACGGTGGATCTGTGCCCCTTCGTGTCGCCCACGCAGTGCTGCGTCGCACCTGAGTAGCCAAATTGCGAACCGGCAGGTCTGGGTCTGCTCCGGGTCTACGTGGCTCGTCCACCATCTACCGTGGCTGTTACCTTTTCAGCACGACTCCTGACCTGTCTTTCTTTGCTGTCTCGATATCCACTGTCAATGTAAACGATACTCATTCCTGAGCAAAGTGATCCCGCTCCCGAGCAAAGCCTATGAAAAGCATCTAAACATCGTGACTGCATGAATTAAAATGTTTATTCGGTTTTTAGTCGGAGAAAACTTTATTACACTGTCCAATCACATTAATGTGACCTGAAACCTGGTAGTCAAGGAAGGCAGGATTCGGTTACGATTGTGGTCGGGGTCATAATCAGTTACTATTGGCTTCCTTTTGCAATTACACACATTTATTTTAAAATGATAATTCCAGACTCAGCAATAAATAAAAATATCACACGTTATTAATGAAAGTATACACAACTTTGAAATTAATAGCGCTCTCAGTGCGTCACAATTTACCAAATGAGCATAAAATACAATCACAGCAAATAATGTTTTAAAAACAAACCAGTTTGACCCCAATTAGAAATTTTAAGGCAAGTAACCACAGTCACGGCTGAAGGCCTTTAACGCCAAGAATGGCGAAGTCGAGATTCTTTACACTTAAGAAGCTGAAGACATCTATTTCACTGCAACGCCAACTAAAGGAAGGTTTTGGGAGACTAGTTTTTGTAACCTTAGCGTGTTTCACCCAAATATGAAACCAGTTATAACAATTTTAATTACTTTTTCCAGGATGTATATTGCGGATTCGCTGAATTCATTGTAAGCGACCAAAACAGTTCACTCTAAATTTCCCAAATACATTTTAGCAAGTACGAAGTTCGGTTTTCGTATCACGTTAATCTAAAGAAGTGCAAGTCTGAAAGAAGAAGCTTTTCTTTCATACTAAACGTTCTTAGCACTACGTTGCATACCACCAGAATGTGGTTTTTAATTACCACTGAGCCATATATTTGCCTATTTCATTCAATGTTTACCCTAAATTTAGAAAATGTATATGCTGGTGAATGGCGTCAAGTCCTTGGCACACCTGTCAGTCGTTGTTCTCTTAAAAATGGAGTGAGGTAAGTGCCGGTCAAATTTACGAACATGTCGTAGCATACTCAAGGTCCTCGAACGAATGTCAGTAACTTTTTACACAATTTGCATTGCGAGACACCTACCGATTTATCTGCAGCTACCTCAAAAACAAACGGACTTTAGGCCTGTTTCGTTACTGCTGTAGGTATTCCCAGTTCCTAATTTCTCCTCAATTTCTTTTAAGTTTGGTTTTCACTTTGCTGCTATCACCGTTAAGTTAACTAGGCTGTAGCGAAATTACCTACGCAAGCGTATACCTGGCTGTTTTGCAGTCACGTTGGATTGACAGCTCGACCTGTTGTCAGATGCCGCACGCTGAACAGGAGCCGTGAAGTTCGCCAGTCTTGCGGAAACACAAGCTGGCCTGCCTTAAGGGGCTCCGGAACGCCCTATACTTGCAATGTTAAAATAACGCTTATAAATTACATCTTTCCTCACAAAGTATTTGAGGTAGGAAGTTGAACTTTTTACAGATTATTTATTGGAATATGGGCTACAACTTAACACAGGGATTTTACAAAATTTTAGTTCAGTTATTAAAGATGATTTTTTTTCAATTGTAATGAAAATTCACAAAATTTTTTTGCAATTTTTTATTTATATATTCAAAAATATACAGTTTTTTGGAAAAAGGCCGTGTTATATTATGCAGAAGGTACTGTGTAACATTTACTGAAAGTTTGAAACAAATATGTTTGGAAGATTCTTAGAAAACATGTAATTAGTATGAGAAAATAAAAGTTTTGGGAATCGAGCGACAAAGATTGGATTAACTTTTTCGTGAATTACAGGTCCATAGGATGGATTATCTTCATCCTCTGCAAACTCCTCCTCCAGCTTCCTCTTGTTCCTCCTGCTGTTTACTCTTGCTTGTATTTCTAGACTCTTTACAGCCCTGTCTGCAGCCCGAAGGCGTTCCTTGTCTAAAGCAAGCATCGCTCGTTGTTGTGTTCGTAGATTTTGCTACCAGTTTCTTCAGTTGCAGTTACTGCAACACTGTTCCAAAAGGTGGTCATGTATGAACACTTATCACATTTCAGTTGTATTTCACTAGCAAGTCCTACGTGCTTTATTATGGAGAGTTCCAGACCAACTTCACTACAATGAATACATCTTACACAGTTTGAAAAAATTCCTTTGAGAACCGACATATCAAATATTTCGTTCACATCCGATCCGCCCATAAAACATTCATAGTTTTCACTCATTGAACCAAGCTTCTTCTGTGAAGTATTTTCTTTCCCACTTTGACTGCTATGGGCAGGTGTACTTGAGAGGTTAGGTTCACTCACTTGGTTATCGTCTTTATTGTTTACAGTAATAACACATACCTTTGGCTTTCCAACATTTCTCCTTTTCTTAAAAGCCTTCAGAGGATTTCTAATAACTTTACTTTTACTCATTATTATACTTCAACAAAACAGAGACTCAAGAAACAGAATTAATTACGAATATTTTCGAGATAACGACAGAGTAAATAAACATGAAACAATGACAATCACAGCAGCGATATATATTGAACCATCACAGGTTAGCCACAACACATACTTTATCTCACATCACTAAAATGTACCTGATGAACATGGACGTTAATAATAACACCATTTGACAGCAGTTTAACAGCGCCACAGTGGGTCACGCCCATGTAGAACACATTTCAAAAAAAATTTAAAAATAGTTGTAGTCTTCGGAATTGAATAAATTATATATCTATTAAAAGGTAATAGTCTGCAGATTCAGAAAACGCAAAAAAGTAAAAATTGAACTTTTCATGATTTTGAGCCTTTCCGGAGCCCCTTAAGGACAGTGCTTCGATACAAATGCACTCTTGTGTCCCCATTGTGCGCGGCCGAAACGCTTTAGTGGTTGCTGCGAATATAGCGGCAGAAAGGCAAGAGGGGGAATAAGTACATCTCTAACAAGGAGTTGTCGAATCCATGTCATACAGAAACGCTGCTATACTGCGTTCCAAAGGAGAAACAGCTCACTATTAAACAGGTGTTGATAAAGTTTTGGCCCATCATTGTGTGAACTTGTAACTGCATTTTTAGTCAGCTTCCTCCGATTGGCTGTTGGGCACAGGAGACAATCCGCGTATCAGTTCTGCTTCACAGTCTTTATGTAAACCACCACACATTGGGATGACAAAAGTGATGACGTTTCTCCTAATATCGTATCGGACCTCGTTTTCCCCGGCGTAGTGCAGAAACTGGACGTGGCACGGACTCGTTGGAAGTTACCTGCCTCGATTTCCGTCCGTAGCTGCGAAACTGCCGCCGACGCAGGATTCTGTGCACGAACTGACATTTCGATAATGTCCCATAAATGTTCGATGGGATTCGTGTCAGGTGGTCTGGGTGGCCAAATCATTCGCTCGAATAGTCCATAATTTTCTTCAAACCAGTAGCGAAAAACCGTGTCCAGTGACTTGTGTGATCCACAAAATTCCGCGGCTCAATAGCAACAAATGATCTTCAAGTACCCGAACCTAACCATTTCGAGTCAATAATAGATTCAGTTAGACGAGAGGACCGAGTCCATGCAATGTAAACACAGTCTTCACCATTATGGAGACGCCACCAGCTTGCACAGTGCATTGTTCACAACTTGGGTCCAGGGTTTTGTGGGGTGTGCACCACACTTGAACCCTACTACCGGCCTTAACAACCGAAGTCGTGACTCATCTGACCAGGCCAAGGTTTTCCAGTCGTCTAGGGTCCAACCGATATTGCCACGAGACCAGGAGAGGCGCTACAGGCGATGTCGTCCTGTTAGCGAAGGCACTCGCGTCGGTCGTCTGCTGCCTAAGCTCATTAAAGCCAAATTTCGCCGCCCTGTCCTGACGGATATGTTCGTCACACGTCCCACACTCATTTCTGCGGTTATTTCACGTAGTGTTGCTTGTCTGTTGACACTGACAAGGGGAGGCCGCCAATTGTGAAATTCAGATTCGATTCATACTGCGCATAACAAGAGCTCATGGCCAGAGATGTAATGTGGCAAAGCACCAAGATGCACTTCTCAGCCGTTGTCGAGAAAATCGACAGTTGAAAGAAACCGTTGCCGTGAAATACTCTCTACGATTAATAATTTTCTACAGCGTCGTGGCGCAGCGGTAAGCGCTCGCGTTCGTAATCTCGCGCCATGCAACCCTTTTTTTTGTAATTGTTTTTTGTAATTCGTGTATATATATATATATATATGATTCCCGGCAATCAGTTGCAACAATTATGCATATAATACGTTGTTGAATGTCGTTTGTCGTGCACAAACTGGCGACTTCGAACATCATTATGTTTTCCGCAAACAAAGTTGTATTTCACTAATGTTATTAATTGTCTTCATAACGTTAACGGAAGACGTAGAAACGATATTCCGAAACGAATACGTGTAGCGTAAGTCAAACGTTCGAATTAGAATAGAGACCCCACGAACACAAATTTGCTGCGGCATGTATGAAATACACTCCTGGAAATGGAAAAAAGAACACATTGACACCGGTGTGTCAGACCCACCATACTTGCTCCGGACACTACGAGAGGGCTGTACAAGCAATGATCACACGCACGGCACAGCGGACACACCAGGAACCGCGGTGTTGGCCGTCGAATGGCGCTAGCTGCGCAGCATTTGTGCACCGCCGCCGTCAGTGTCAGCCAGTTTGCCGTGGCATACGGAGCTCCATCGCAGTCTTTAACACTGGTAGCATGCCTCGACAGCGTGGACGTGAACCGTATGTGCAGTTGACGGACTTTGAGCGAGGGCGTATAGTGGGCATGCGGGAGGCCGGGTGGACGTACCGCCGAATTGCTCAACACGTGGGGCGTGAGGTCTCCACAGTACATCGATGTTGTCGCCAGTGGTCGGCGGAAGGTGCACGTGCCCGTCGACCTGGGACCGGACCGCAGGGACGCACGGATGCACGCCAAGACCGTAGGATCCTACGCAGTGCCGTAGGGGACCGCACTGCCACTTCCCAGCAAATTAGGGACACTGTTGCTCCTGGGGTATCGGCGAAGACCATTCGCAACCGTCTCCATGAAGCTGGGCTACGGTCCCGCACACCGTTAGGCCGTCTTCCGCTCACGCCCCAACATCGTGCAGCCCGCCTCCAGTGGTGTCGCGACAGGCGTGAATGGAGGGACGAATGGAGACGTGTCGTCTTCAGCGATGAGAGTCGCATCTGCCTTGGTGCCAATGATGGTCGTATGCGTGTTTGGCGCCGTGCAGGTGAGCGCCACAATCAGGACTGCATACGACCGAGGCACACAGGGCCAACACCCGGCATCATGGTGTGGGGAGCGATCTCCTACACTGGCCGTACACCACTGGTGATCGTCGAGGGGACACTGAATAGTGCACGGTACATCGAAACCGTCATCGAACCCATCGTTCTACCATTCCTAGACCGGCAAGGGAACTTGCTGTTCCAACAGGACAATGCACGTCCGCATGTATCCCGTGCCACCCAACGTGCTCTAGAAGGTGTAAGTCAACTACCCTGGCCAGCAAGATCTCCGGATCTGTCCCCCATTGAGCATGTTTGGGACTGGATGAAGCGTCGTCTCACGCGGTCTGCACGTCCAGCACGAACGCTGGTCCAACTGAGGCGCCAGGTGGAAATGGCATGGCAAGCCGTTCCACAGGACTACATCCAGCATCTCTACGATCGTCTCCATGGGAGAATAGCAGCCTGCATTGCTGCGAAAGGTGGATATACACTGTACTAGTGCCGACATTGTGCATGCTCTGTTGCCTGTGTCTATGTGCCTGTGGTTCTGTCAGTGTGATCATGTGATGTATCTGACCCCAGGAATGTGTCAATAAAGTTTCCCCTTCCTGGGACAATGAATTCACGGTGTTCTTATTTCAATTTCCAGGAGTGTATAAACTCCGTTACTCGCTCGTTACACTTGAAGGACAGATGTTGAATAGGCCGAAACGAGCCGCCGCATAACAGCGTAGTTGCCTGCTAACTTCGAAAGAAGGTAGATGCGGTCCCTAGCGCAACTTATAACATCGTCGAAAATCAGTGCGGACGGGAGAGCTTTGGTACACCCTGTTAAAAAAACCGGAAAAATGGAGGTGGTACAATTGGAGAGCGATCCGCCTTCACCAGTATGCATAAGCAATTCATTAATAGTATATATATATATATATGAATTACAAAAAACAAATAATAAAAAAAATGCATGGCGCGAGATTCGATCCGGCGACCTTCGAATTACGAACGCGAGCGCTTACCGCTGCGCCACGACGCTGTGCAAATTCATTAATCGTAGAGAGTATTTCATCGCAACGGTTTCTTTTAACTGTCGATTTTCTCGACAACGGCTGAGAAGTGCATCTTGGTGCTTTGCCACATTACACCTCTGGCCATGAGCTCTTGTTATGCACAGTATGAATTGAATCTGAATTTCACAATTGGCGGCCTCCCCTTGTGAGAACTCTCTGTAAACGCCACTGCACTGAATGCCGTCGGCCACTGAATTGTCCACGATGAGAGATATGCCTGGTATTTGGTATTCTCGACACACTCTTGACACTGTAAACCTCGGAATATCCAGTTCCCTAACGATTTCCGAAACGGAATGTTCCAAGCGTTTGGCTCGAACTACTATTCCACGTTCAAAGTCTGTTAATCCCCTCGGTTGGTCCCGGCGGAGGTTCGATTCCGCCCTCGGGGATGGATATGTGTGTTTCTCCTTAGGATAATTTAGGCTAACAAGGGAACCTCCCCATCGCACCCCCCTCAGATTTAGTTATAAGTTGGCACAGTGGATAGGCCTTGAAAAACTGAACACAGATCAATTGAGAAAACAGGAAGAAGTTGTGTAGAACTGTGAAAAAATAAGCAAAATATACAAACTGAGTAGTTCATGGGAAGATAAGCAACAGTAATGAGGATAAGAACGCAGGAGCGGTGTGGTCTCGTGGTAACGTGAGCAGCTGCGGAACGAAAGGTCCTAGGTTCAAATCTTCCATCAAGTGTAAATTTTAATTTTCTATTTTCAGTTTATGTGACAAACTCTTATGTTTTCATCACTTTTTTGGGAGTGATTATCACATCCACAAGAAAACCTAAATCGGGCAAGGTAGAAGAATCTTTTTACCCATTCGCCAAGTGTACAAGTTAGGTGGGTCGACAACATATTCCTGTCATGTGACGCACATGCCGTCACCAGTGTCGTATAGAATATATCAGATGAGTTTTCCTGTGGAGGAATCGGTTGACCTATGACCTTACGATCAAATGTTTTCTGTTCCCATTGGAGAGGCACGTCCTTTCGTCTACTAATCGCACGGTTTTGCAGTGCGGTCGCAAAACAGAGACACTAAACTTATTACAGTGAACAGAGACGTCAATGAACGAACGGACAGATAATAACTATGCAAAAATAAAGAAAGTAAAATTTTCAGGCGAGAGAAGACTTGAACCAACGATTTCTCGTTCAGCAGCTGCTCACGCTACCACGGGACCACGGCGCTTCTAAGCACACTTCGTCCATGATGTTGCTTATGTGGCCCATGGACTACTCAGTTTCTATATTTTGCTTATTTTTTCACAGTTCCACACAACTTCTTCCTGTTTTCTCAATTGATCTGTGTTCAGTTTATCAAGGCCTATCCACTGTGCCAACTTATAACTAAATCTGAGGGGGGTGCGATGGGGAGGTTCCCTTGTAAGTAGTGTGTAAGCTTAGGGACTGATGACCTTAGCAGTAGAGTCCCATAAGATTTCACACAATTGATTTTTTTGTTAATTCCCTCGTGCGGCCGTAATCACCCGAGTACAGCCGGCCGTTGTGGCCGAGCGGTTCTAGGCGCTTCAGTCCGGAACCGCGCGACTGCTACGGCCGCAGGTTCGAATCCTGCCTCGGGCATGGGTGTGTGTGATGTCCTTAGGTTAGTTAGGTTTAATTAGTTCTAAGTTCTAGGGGACTGATGACCTCAGATGTTAAGTCCCATAGTGCTCAGAGCCGTTTGAACCATTTGAACCATCACCCGAGTACTGGTGACAGCTCCGCCGATTCAGTGCCCTTTTATACCTTGTGTACGCGATGCTACTGGCATCTGTACATGAGCATATTGCTATCCAATGGCTTTTGTTGCCTGCGTGTAAAGCTGCTAAAATTCTTATTGTTCTGCAATTACTTTGGTTAGTCATTTATCTGTTAAACTTTGGTATTTTAAAATGGGGTCTTGTGTCGTGTTCATCATCACCATTCATCTCCATTACGGTCGGAGGAAGGCAACGGCAAACCATCTCCATTAGGACCTTGTCTAGTACGGCGGTGCGGGTCTCCCGCATCGTTCCCCTACGCTCTGTCAAGAAGCATGGCATTTCATTTCCATTTCCATACCAGACATACGCAAACACCGAACGAAGTGGCGCAGTGGTTTAACACACTGGACTCGCATTCGGGAGGACTACCGTTCAAACCCGCGTTCGGCCATTCTCATTTAGGTTTTCCGTGATTTCCCTAAATCGCTTCAGGCAAATGCCGGGATGGTCCCTTTGAATGGGCACGGTTGACTTCCTTCCCCATCCTTCATTAATCCGACGGGACCGATGACCTCGCTGTTTGGTCCCCTTCCCCAGATCAACTAACATATGCAAATGTGCGCTGTTAGCAAAATTCTCTCACGATCATTTTTAACCCCCCCCCCCCCCCCCCCCCCCCTCCTATCCTCAACAGAAGAAGTAGCGCGGCGAGTTCTATGGATTCCTCGTAGCGAAATACTCGTCGAGCGTAAGTGGCCATTTATGTCCACTCTGAACAGCGCAGAGAAGCTGCGATGTGGTGGGCCTGCTCTCTGTTTGCGCCAGCCGCGTTTGCCCGGTCCGCCGCTGGCTGGGCGGTGTTTGGCCTGCTGCGGCTGACGTCAGCAGCGGCGGCAGGTGGCGCTGGCTGCGCGGCCCGGGCTGGTCCGCCCCGCGCGCCGGACACCGACGCCTATTTTTAGCCTCGCAGCGGCCGCCGGTCGCCGCGCGCGTAATGCCCTGCCCCAACCTCCCCGCGCTGTGCAGCTGCCACTCCACCAATCTGACTTCAGTCGCCCCACTCCATCCGCGCTGGACATCGCTCCACGATACGTGGATTCCGAAACGGCCCTTTCCTCTCGACGTCGGAGCTCCGTGCGTTCGTGCTAAGTCACACAGGAGGCGGTGGCGGGAAATTCACTCGGTGGGACACGAGGGACAAATTAGTCGACGTAACTCTGCCATCTTACCCACTGAGCTGACATCTCTCACATTACATTTTTATGAAAGTGTCTCACACGAACATCACTCACAGATTAGGCCTCAAGCATAATCCTACTGTCTGACTGCTGCAGTGCAAGTGCCAGTCTAATTGTGGAAGCCGAAGCTTTAAATTTCGCACTTAAGATATTGTTGACCAAGGAGAATTGTGCAAACATACCATCGGTTGACCTTAGCACAGAGCCGGCCGAAGTGGCCGAGCGGTTCTGGGCGCTGCAGTCTGGAACCGCGCGACCGCTACGGTCGCAGGTTCGAATCCTGTCTCGGGCATGGATGTGTGTGATGTCCTTAGGTTAGTTAGGTTTAAGTAGTTCTAAGTTCTAGGGGACTGATGACCTTAGATGTTAAGTCCCATAGTATTCAGAGCCATTTGAACCATTTTTTCTGTTCTTTTCTAAATACAAAAATGATCTGGTGGACAGGGTGGGCAATCTGCAGTTCTTTTGTGAATGCTTTGGTGTATGGTACGAAGTAGAAGTTGAGTGACTGCAGGAGAATACAAGATGACTTAAACAAAATTTGTAGTTGGTGCGATGAATGAATGGCAGCTTGCTCTTAATATACAAAAACGTAAATTAATGCGGATGAGTTGGATAAACAAACCCATTTCGAACACAGTATTGTCTGTGTGCTGCTTGAACCAGTCACGTCGATTAAATACGTGGGCGTAACGTTGCAAAGTAATATGAAATGGAATGAGCTTGTAAAGACTGCAGCAGGGTTTATTGGGAGAATTTTAGGAACGCGTGGTTCATCTGTACAGAAGATCTCATATACGCTAGGGCGGCCCATCGTTGAGTACTGTTCGAGTGTTTGGGATCCGCACCAGGTCGGATTAAAGGAAGGTATCAAAGGAGCTCAGAGGCGGACTGCCAAATTTGTTACCATTAGGTTCGAACAGCATGTAAGTATTACGGAGACGCTCCGTAAACTGAAACGGGAATCAATGGAGGGGAGGCTACTTTCTTTTGGAGGAATACTATTGAGAAAATTTAGAGAAACGGCATTTTACGCTGGCTGCAGTATGATTGTACTGTCGCCAACGTACACTTCGCGTAAGGACCAGGAGCCGGCCAGGGTGGCCGAGTTGTTCTAGGCGCTGCAGTCTGGAACCGCGCGACCGCTACGGTCGGAGGTTCGAATCTTGCCTCGGGCATGGATGTGAGTGATGTCTTTACGTTAGTTAGGTTTAAGTAGCTCTAAGTTCTAGGGGACTGATGACCTGAGATGTTAAGTCCCATAGTGCTCAGAGCCATTTGAACCATTTTAAGGACCAGGAAAATAAGATTAGAGAATTAGGGTTCGTACGGAGACATATAGACAGTCGTTTTCCCATCGCTGTTTCCGAATGGAACGGAAAAGGAACTGACTGGTAGGGTACAGGGTACCCTTCGCAATACACCTTAAGGTGGCTTGCCGAGTACGCGTAATAGATGCAGATTTGATCAGCGTAGCACTAATCCCACAAGCCGTTATTGCCATTGGCTGAATCCTGGAGATGTTCCAGCTTCTTCATTCAAGCAGCTCTTCTTCTGACCTTCCTACCATAGAAAAATCCGACGGGCTACCTGGAATCGAACCCAGGTCTCCTCGCACCGAAGGTATCCTATGCTAACCATTCGGCTACACACCTGAACGTGGAAGATACCTCCCGAAACATGTAGTATGTGGAATAAAGCAATCTACGTTCGAACATTTTTCTTTTAAAATCTGTGGTGCATGAATTTTACTGCTGTGGACAACTTTTGATGGTCATTTCCCTGGTGTTTTCAATCAGTCATGAGGCTGTAAACGCATGCAGGACACGACACCATTAGGGAGTGCCCACTGCAGTGAACTGTGCGCATTTGCAGCCTCAGGACATTGAAAATGCCAAAGAAGCGACCATTAACAGCTGTCCACTGTAGTGGACGCTATGCGCCACAGGGTTAAACATAGCTGCAAATCAGGAGCTGTATAAATCTGAAGAGATTGAAAAAATCAGCCAGCCAGTCGCAAAACAAATGTTTATTAGCCCTAGACCTGGGTTTCGATATTTCTAAATATACCTGCTTCAGAAGGAGTAGGCCTTGTTACATCACGTGGCCCACTCCTTCTGAAGAAGATATTTTAGATATATCGAAACCTAGGTCAAGGGCTGATTTTTTCAACCTCTTCATTTTTCTTTCGGCCTATATATACGAGGGGCGTTCAGAAAGTAAGCTCCGATCGGTCGCGAAATGGAAACGACCATGAAAATCCGATAAAGCTTTGCACAGATGTGTTGGGTAGTGTCTCTAGTATAACCCCAGTTAGCATCACGTCGCTCTTCTCATTTCTGAGCTCGCAGTGAGTGCGTAAAGATGTCTAGAAAATAGTGTCTGCCGCCAAGTACGAGGGCCTAGTGAGAAATTTCGCCTGAAGCTATGCAGCTAACATTACATAACTGTCGTGCTGTTTCTTCTTCAAGACAATTCTCAGCCGCATTCTGCAGGGGCAATGAAGATGCTCCTGCATCGTTTTCAAATGGAAATGTGAGATTACCCACAATACAGTCCGCAATTGTCTCCCCCTGAGTTTCATCTCTGGTCACATGAACCGCTGTCTTTGAAGACAACATTTTGACACAGACAACGAGGTGTAGGCCAGCGTGGAGAATTGGCGGAAAGCACTGGCGGCTGCCTTCTATGATGAGGCTATTGAAAAGTTGGTACAACGCTATGACAAAAGTCTAAGTCAGAACGGCGACTACGTAGAGAAGTAGCTGAAAGGTGTAGCTAATTGTTACAAGTAAAACATTTCTGATGTTCACTGTGGTTTCAATTTGGCAATCAATCGGAGCTTACTTTCTGAACAGGCCTCGTATATACACTCCTGGAAATGGAAAAAAGAACACATTGACACCGGTGTGTCAGACCCACCACACTTGCTCCGGACACTGCGAGAGGGCTGTACAAGCAATGATCACACGCACGGCACAGCAGACACACCAGGAACCGCGGTGTTGGCCGTCGAATGGCGGTAGCTGCGCAGCATTTGTGCAACGCCGCCGTCAGTGTCAGCCAGTTTGCCGTGGCATACGGAGCTCCATCGCTGTCTTTAACACTGGTAGCATGCCGCGACAGCGTGGACGTGAACCGTATGTGCAGTTGACGGACTTTGAGCGAGGGCGTATAGTGGGCATGCGGGAGGCCGGGTGGACGTACCGCCGAATTGCTCAACACGTGGGGCGTGAGGTCTCCACAGTACATCGATGTTGTCGCCAGTGGTCGGCGGAAGGTGCACGTGCCCGTCGACCTGGGACCGGACCGCAGCGACGCACGGATGCACGCCAAGACCGTAGGATCCTACACAGTGCCGTAGGGGACCGCACCGCCACTTCCCAGCAAATTAGGGACACTGTTGCTCCTGGGGTATCGGCGAGGACCATTCGCAACCGTCTCCATGAAGCTGGGCTACGGTCCCGCACACCGTTAGGCCGTCTTCCGCTCACGCCCCAACATCGTGCAGCCCGCCTCCAGTTGTGTCGCGACAGGCGTGAATGGAGGGACGAATGGAGACGTGTCGTCTTCAGCGATGAGAGTCGCTTCTGCTTTGGTGCCAATGATGGTCGTATGCGTGTTTGGCGCCGTGCAGGTGAGCGCCACAATCAGGACTGCATACGACCGAGGCACACAGGGCCAACACCCGGCATCATGGTGTGGGGAGCGATCTCCTACACTGGCCGTACACCACTGGTGATCGTCGAGGGGACACTGAATAGTGCACGGTACATCCAAACCGTCATCGAACCCATCGTTCTACCATTCCTAGACCGGCAAGGGAACTTGCTGTTCCAACAGGACAATGCACGTCCGCATGTATCCCGTGCCAGCAAGATCTCCGGATCTGTCCCCCATTGAGCATGTTTGGGACTGGATGAAGCGTCGTCTCACGCGGTCTGCACGTCCATCACGAACGCTGGTCCAACTGAGGCGCCAGGTGGAAATGGCATGGCAAGCCGTTCCACAGGACTACATCCAGCATCTCTACGATCGTCTCCATGGGAGAACAGCAGCCTGCATTGCTGCGAAAGGTGGATATACACTGTACTAGTGCCGACATTGTGCATGCTCTGTTGCCTGTGTCTATGTGCCTGTGGTTCTGTCAGTGTGATCATGTGATGTATCTGACCCCAGGAATGTGTCAATAAAGTTTCCCCTTCCTGGGACAATGAATTCACGGTGTTCTTATTTCAATTTCCAGGAGTGTATATAGTCATACACTGCCGAGACAAAACATTATAACCACTGCCCATTATGCGACTGAATGTTGTCCAGTAAGGTTGCGAGCACGTGACGCGGTGCAGAAATACATATACGCAGAGGAGAGAGATCAAGGGCGAAACATTCTAGCGACAATACATGCCTCAAATGAAATCTACTGTTATAAGTGACTTTGGCAAAGGAGCGGATATTTCAAATCAGGGAATGCTCCACTCATTCTGGACAGGGTAGATAATTACGGCCCAGAGCCTGGCTAGTCGGCAAGATTTAGAAGTCCATCCCTCATCATAGAACGTGGAGGTCAGAGGCTTACAGAGCACAATGTTTATGCAGGCACAAGGGTTTGGAGCACACCGCTCAGTGCATACTGTTGATCGTGACATCAGTTACTGATGACCTGTGCTTCTACGCGAGCTATTGCAGTAGATGAACGCACCGTTACAGCTGTGGACTATGTGCCCATTATTACGGGTCACATGCAAAGTTTCTTGTTACATATCTTCCACGACGGCGCTGGAGCCTTCCAGGAGGAAAACTAATGGTGTCCCAAGTCTGCATCTGCATCTACATCTGCCGGCCGGAGTGGCCGTGCGGTTCTAGGCGCTACAGTATGGAACCGCGCGACCGCTACGTCGCAGGTTCGAATCCTGCCTCGGAAATGGATGTGTGTGATGTCCTTAGGTTAGTTAGGTTTAAGTAGTTCTAAGTTCTAGGGGACTGATGACCTCAGAAGTTGAGTCTCATGGTGCTCTCATTCCGCAGCTGCTCACGCTAACCACGGGACCACGGCACTCCTGATCTCATACTATCCTTGATGTTGCCTATCTTGCGCATGGACTACTCATTTTGTGTATTCTGCTTATTTTTTTCATAATTCCACGCAACTTCTCCCTTTTTTTCTCGATTTATCTGTGTTCAGTTTTTCAAGGCCTATCCACTGTGCCAACTTATAACTAAATCTGAGGAGGGTTGCGATGGGGAGGGTCGGGTTAGAGCTCTGTGACCACCCTCTCCCTAGGGCCGACGCCTGCTACACGTGACGCCACGGAGGACGAGAGGGAGGAAAGAGCCGGTGGGAAGTTTCGCGGGAAGCGGTAAGAGAGGCAGAGCGCGCCTCGCAGCGGAGACGGCAGCGCCACACGTTCCGCTCAGGGCGCCAGGTCGGCGCGGCGGCAGGAAACGAGGCGGCGCGCGCGCGCTGCGCCCTGGCGGCGGCGGCGGGGACTAATTACCCGCAGGTCGGCACGGCCCGGCCCGGCCTCGCTAATTAGATGACGGCCCGCATTAAGAGAGGAGGCGGCGGCGGCCACGCGGCCAGCCTTGGCCGTAATTGCCGGCTGCTCCCGCAGGGCGCGCCACGGCACACCGGCCGCCAGCCCGCTACTGGCCGGGGCCAGGCTGGCTGTGTCGCTAACAAACCGGGCCGCCTCCAGCGTGCCGCAAAAGCAGGCTGTCGAGTCAGCTCTTCCAGTCTGGACAGCGCAACAGCTTGCAGTTATACAATATTTTCATTTTATTTCCACCAACTCCATCGATCACTGTTGGTAAGAATTAGAACTGGCTATGAGAGGTCGGCCCACAATCTATTGGTTATGAACTGAACTGAACTGAAAAAACTGCAAAAAGGTGGGAATTTACAGGATGTCCATAAAAGGGCTCCCTGATTTCAAAATTAAATATCTCGAAAACAGAGATCGATAGAGGAATGCACTAAACGGTATGTTTACTGTAAAAGCTGTAAGAAGTTTTTACAGCAGTTTGAAATAATAGTTACAAAAGCTGCTAACAGATGGCGCTGTACGCTGTACCGCTCATAAAGCATACATAAGTGAAATAATCGTATGAAAGCAACCTTTGCAAACAATCGCAACAATGTTTTCAAAATCTTCACCATTGGCACTACAGAGGTGTCACAAACGAAGAATAAAATTCGCCATCACATTTCGTAGTGTCTCAACCGAAATGGATTCACATGCCACAGAGATTGCCGATTCAAGATCGTCCAGCGTGGCGGGATGAACGAAGAATGAAATTCGCCATCACATTTCGTAGTGTCTCAACCGAAATGGATTCACATGCCACAGAGATGGCCGATTCAAGCTCGTCCAGCGTGGCGGGATGCTTCGGGTAGACCATGTCTTTCACTGTGCCCCACAAAAAAAAAGTCACAGGGAGTCAAATCCGGCGAATATGGAGGCCAATTCATGCCTGCACCAGTAAATTTAGGATATTCCAAAACAATGACTCGATTCCCGAAGTATTCCTCAAGAAAGCGAAACACTTGTTCGGTCCGATGTGGTCGGGCTCCATTTTGCATAAACCATTCAGTACCTGGTCGATCCTCTAACGCTTGCTGTGTGGCGACAAATTGTTCCAAAATTGCAACGTAACGTGTACCAGTGACCGTTTCTCGAATGAAAAAAGGGCCAATGATTCCTCTGCTGCATACTGCAGCCCACAGTAACTTTAGGAGAATACAGGGGTTTCGCTTTACACCAATATGGCTTTTCGGAACCCCTAAATCGCCAGTTCTGCTTATTCACGTATCCATTCAGGTGGAAGTGTGCTTCATCTGTAAACCAGATGCAGCCAACATCAAATCCTTCACTGTCAATCATTGTGAGCATCTAATTAGCAAAGGCAACCCTTTGTTGCACAGCTCGTACGGGTATGGCCTGGTGCGTTTGAATTTTGAATGGAAACATGTGTAGGCTCTTTCTCAGTATTTTCTGCGTGCTGGAACGCTTCAAACCTGTCTCAGATGCAGTTCTACGGACGGATGACATTGGATTTCGCTGAATAATTCCAGAAACTGTGGCGATATTTTCAGGCGTAACTGCGGATTGCTTGCAGCCAACATGCCCCACTAGATCATCAGTTACGCTGCCTGTTCGTTGAAATTTTGCGAAGAGCGTACGAATGGTTTTCGCATCGGGTCCTTTTGGAACATTAAATCGTGCTTGAAAACTTCGCCTTGTTGCCGTAGGACTCTCTTCTAACCTGTGGTACTCTAGCACCAGAAAAACGCATTGTTCAATGGAGTACATGATTGTAATCTCTTCCTTCGGTACGCTAACCTCCTTTCACGTTTCAATAGTGGAACTGGTCGCTCTGGGCTTCGGATCACTATTTATACTAGACATTACGTATGGCGATTACAGCGCCATCTATTAGCAGCTTTTGTAACTATTATTTCAAACTGCTGTATAAACTTCTTACAGCTTTCACAACAAACATACCGTTTACTGCATTCCGCTATCGGTCTTTGTTTTCGAGATATTAAATTTTGAAATCAGGGAGTCCTTTTCTGGACACCCTGTAAGAAATTGGGACCTGGATAAACTGACTAAACCAGAGGTTGTACAGAGTTTCAGGGAGAGCATAAGGGAATAATTGACAGGAATCAGGAAAGAAATACAGTAGAAGAAGAATGGATAGCTTTGAGGGATGAAGTAATGAAGGCAGCACAGGATCAAGTAGGTGATTCGAGGGCTAGTAGAAATCCTTCGGTAACAAAACAGATATTGAATTTAATTGATGAAAGGAGAAAATACAAAAAACCAGTAAATGAAGCAGGCAAAAAGGAATACAATTGTCTCAAAAATGAGATCGACAGGAAGTGCAAAATGGCTAAGCAGAGATGGCTAGAGGACAAATGTAAGGATGTAGAGGCTTATCTCACTAGGGGTAAGATAGATACTGCCTACAGGAAAATTAAAAGAGACCTTTCGAGAAAAGAGAACCACTTGTATGAATATCAAGAGCTCAGATGGAAACCCAGTTCTAAGCAAAGAAGGGAAAGCAGAAAGGTGGAAGGAGTATACAGAGGGTCTATACAAGAGTGATATACTTGAGGACAGTATTATGGAAATGGAAGAGGATGTAGATGAAGATGAAATGGGAGATATGATACTGCGTGAAGAGTTTGACAAAGCACTGAAAGACCTGAGTCGAAACAAGGCCCCGGGGGTAGACAACATTCCGTTACAACTACTGACAGCTTTGGGAGAGCCAGTCCTGACAAAACTCTACCATCTGGTGAGCAAGATGTATGAGACAGGCGAAATACCCTCAGACTTCAAGAAGAATATAATAATTCCAATCCCAAAGAAAGCAGGCGTTGGCAGATGTGACAATTACCGAACTATCAGTTTAATAAGCTACAGGTGCAAAATACTAACGCGAATTCTTTACAGACGAATGGAAAAACTGGTAGTAGCCGACCTCGGGGAAGATCAATTTGGATTCCGTAGACAAACTGGAACACGTGAGGCAACACTGACCCTACGACTTATCTTAGAAGATAGTTTAAGAAAAGGCAAACCAACGTCTCTAGCATTTGTAGACTTAGAGGAAGTTTTTGACAACGTTGACTGTAATATTCTCTTTCAAATTCTGAAGGTGGCAGGGGTCGAATACAGGGAGCGAAAGTTATTTACAATTTGTACAGAAACCAGATGTCAGTTATAAGAGTCGAGAGGCATGAAAGGGAGGTAGTGATTGGGAAGGGAGTGAGACAGGGTTGTAGCCTCTCCCCGATGTTATTCAATCTGTATATTGAGCAAGCAGTATAGGAAACAAAAGAAAAATTCGGAGTAGGTATTAAAATCCATGGAGAAGAAATAAAAACTTTGAGGTTCGCCGGTGACATTGTAATTCTATCAGAGAGAGCAAGGGACTTGGAAGAGTAGTTGAACAGAATGGACAGTGTCTTGAAAGGATATAAGATGAACATCAACAATTGTTCGCGACTGGTCTGAAGAATATTCTGAACAATTCGAGAAAATGATTTGGCCTCAGAGATCGTCCGACAGGATTCCCATCAGCATTTATGGAACATAATCGAGGGGTCAGTTCGTGCACAAAATCCTGCACCGGCAACACTTTCGCATTTGTGGACTGCGACAGGGGCTCAACATCTCTACAGGGAACTTTTTAAAGTCTTGCTGACCCCTTGCCACATGGAGCTGTTTCACTAAGTCGGGAAAAAGGAAAACCGATACGATATTAGGACGTTTCCTCTGGCATTTATTATCTCACTTTAACACGTCAACCAACACTGAGGACAGAATAAAAAATTCGGGCGCATAACGTTTCAACAGACCCTCGTATGTGCCGCACAGTGTTATAATTTGGCAGGTACATTCAGTGATACATGAGGATACTGTCTGAAAAATGTGTTGCGAATGGAGTTAGTGGTGAAGAAGCAACAAATTAGGATCAAACCTCCTGACAGATTAAAACTGTGTGCCGGACCGAGACTCGTACTCGGGACCTTTGCCTTTTGCGGGCAAGTGCTCTAGCAGAAGAGCTTCTGTGAATTTTGGAAGGTAGGAGACGAGGTACTGACAGAATTGAAGCTGTGAGGGGGAAGCTGTGGGGGTGGGGGGGGGGGGGGTCGTGAGTCGTGTTTGGGTAGCTCAGTTGGTAGAGCATTTGCCCACGAAAGGCAAAGGTCCCGAGTTCGAGTCTCGGTCCTGGCACACAGCTTTAATCTGTGAGGAAGTTTGATATCAGCGCACACTCCGCTGCAGAGTGAAAATCTCATTCTGGAAATAAATTAGGATGTTATGCATACTGCTGCAGTTTTACTCCACAACAGCGAAATTTCTGAGGGGCGTGTGAATGACATTAACATTCGTAAAGCCTAGAAGTTATGTGTACAGTTTCCTGGGAGTTGCAAAGTGCTCTTATTCTCACGTACTGGATGTATATTGTCTGGATAATTTTGGCACTGTAAGTTACACAGCTTCAAGAGACAAACACAGTTTGTAACTGTAATGCTTTTTGTGGTAAATTTTTAAAATAAGGTGTGATGAGTAGATAATGATCGCACTTTAAATTTTTAAATTCGGGCAGTAAAATATTGTAAATCAGTTTCTTCAAAGTGGTTCAAATGGCTCTGAGCACTATGGGACTTAACATGTCATCAGTCCCCTAGAACTCAGAACTACTTGAACCTAACTAACCTAAGGACAGCACACAACACCCAGTCATCACGAGGCAGAGAAAAATCCCTGACCCCGCCGGGAATCGAACCCGGGATCCCGCGCGTGAAAAGCGAGAACGCTACCGCACGACCACGAGCTGCGGACTAGATCAGTTTCTATGCCTCCTAGAAGCTGTTACAGAGGCAACCTGCAATTGAGATTATGCCCCCTGGTTAGCCATTTGGTAATATAGGAAAAAAGCCGCAAGGGCCGCAGGTCGTACTGTTTGTTGTAGGTTTACCCATGACTGAACAGTGCTATCTTTCCAGGAGATTACGGTTGTAGGCTTTAAGATTACTTTTTAGTCATTATTTTATATTTAGAGCGACGGGCGTGGTCGGACGTGGCCGAGTGTTTGTTCTGCTGCGGCCCGCGCACGTGCGTTCCTCGGGGCCGGCAGAGGGCAGAAGGGCAGAAGGCAGCGGGGTTCCGGCGGCTTAATGGCCCCGGCCGGCGGCGGAATTAAATTACAAACAGGGAAACAGAGGAGGGGGCGCCCAGGTCGCGCGCCGCCACGCTGTCACCCGGATACAAAACAAAACAGGGCGCGGGGTTTCATGGGGAGCCGTCACCACGTACTTGGCAGGCGGTTTGCCGTTGCCTGTCCTTCACGTCCGAAAGACGGAGCGACTTCGGGCAGTTTCCGCAGTGGTGGAATACGGTAAGAGACTCCAGCTGCTACCACCTTTACGGGGGAAAATACCAGATGGTGATAGGTAAGTGCAGCTACTCGCGGAGGTACAGTGTGGGATGTCGTTATTGTATGGCAGCAGAACTTAAAAGGGAACCTCCCATCACCCCCCCCCCCCCCCCCCTCACAGATTTATTTATAAGTTGTCACAGTGGATAGGCCTTGAAAAACTGAACACAGGTCAATCGAGAAAACAGGAAGAAGTTGTGTGGAACTATGAAAAAATAAGCAAAATATACAAACTGAGTAGTCCATGCGCAAGATAGGCAACAAGCGTGAACAGCTGCGGAGCAAGAGGTCCTTGGTTCAAGTCTTCCCTCGAGTGAAAAGTTTAATTTTTTTTATTTTCAGACAGTTATTATCTGACAAACTCTTATGTTTTCATCACTCTTTTGGGAGTGATTATCACATCCACAAGAAAACCTAAATCGGGCAAGGTAGGAGAATCTTTTTACCCATTCGCCAAGTGTACAAGTTAGGTGGGTCGACAACATATTCCTGTCATGTGACGCACATGCCGTCACCAGTGTCGTGTAGAATATATCAGACGTGTTGTCCTGTGAAGGAATCGGTTGACCTATGACCTTGCGATCAAATGTTTTTGTTTCCCATTGGAGAGGCACGTCCTTTCGTCGACTAATCGCACGGTTTTGCGGTGCGGTCGCAAAACAGAGACACTAAACTTATTACAGTGAACAGAGACGTCAATGAACGAACGGACAGATCATAACTTTGCGAAAATAAAGAAAGTATACTTTTCACCAGAGGGAAGACTTGAACCAAGTACCTCTCATTCCACAGCTGCTCACGCTAACCACGGGACCACGGTGCTCCTGAGTTCACACTATCCTTGATGTTGCCTTTCTTGCACATGGACTACTCAGTTTGTATATTTTGCTTATTTTTTCATAGTTCCACACAACTTCTTCCTGTTTTCTCAATTGATCTGTGCTTAGTTTTTCAAGGCCTATCCACTGTGCCAACTTATAGCTAAATGTGAGGGGGGAGCGATGGGGAGGTTCCCTTGTTAGTAGATATGCTAATGCGTTAGTGCGGAACCGATTTACGCTGGACAAAATGAGTTCCAATTTTTGCCACCAGGCCGGCCGCGGTGACCGAGCGGTTCTAGGCGCTTCAGTCCGGAACCACGCGACTGCTACGGTCGCAGGTTCGAATCCTGCCTCGGGCATGGATGTGTGTGATGTCCTTAGGTTAGTTAGGTTTAAGTAGTTCTAAGTTCTAGGGAACTGATGACCTCAGATGTTAAGTCCCATAGTGCTCAGAGCCGTTTTCGTAACCAAGGGAGCCGATGTGTTTGCATTTCAGGAGTATCCTATCGAAGATTTATACCGCACATAAGAAAGCGAAAAAATATCATCCGCTAAGTAACAACGCGGGCGAAATTCTTTGCCGAGTGATCGTGACGGGCCGGCCGGAGTGGCCGAGCGGTTCTAGGCGCTACAGTCTGGAGCCGAGCGACCGCTACGGTCGCAGGTTCGAATCCTGCCTCGGGCATGGATGTGTGTGATGTCCTTAGGTTAGTTAGGTTTAATTAGTTCTAAGTTCTAGGCGACTGATGACCTCAGATGTTAAGTCCCATAATGCTCAGTGCCATTTGAACCATTTGATCGTGACGGTCGGGCGTCGAAGAGGACTGTGACGAAAAATATAACTGCAAAAGGCACTACAGAAGTGAATTTCACACTCGCGAATCCTGTCTGCAACGAAACAACAGGAAGGTAGTGCCACAAGCAGGGAGATGTAAGTTCTCGTAGCAGAGAAACGTGGTGCCGATGGAATAAAACCTGGACCGTAGAGGAATGGAAGGATGCTATTTCGTCGGATGAATCTTGTTTCACACTGTTTCCCACTTCTGGCCCACTTTACGTACGAAGAGTGGAACATGACTGGGGCTCGGTGATGATTTGGGGAGCCATATCGTGGTATTTCATGGGCTCCATGGTCACTCTAAAAGGTCACGTTACTGGCAAGGGTTATGTGACCACTTTGGCTGACCAGGCCCACCCCATGGGTCAATGATTGTTCCTCACTGGTGATGCTGTTTTCTAGGACGACAGGATACTCCTCTTTACACAGCTCACATTCTTCAAGACTGGTTTTGAGCACGAGGATGAACTGTCGCGTTAGCACCGGCCACTTGTGGATTACTGTGAAGACAAGGGTGCTTGATTGCTATCCACATACGTCATCGTTACATGAACTGGTCACTGCTTTGCTGGAAGAATTGTGTAACATCCCCTCGAAAACCACACAGGAGGTGTATTTATCCATTGAGAGACGACTGGAAGCTCTTTTGAATGCCAGCGGTTTTGCTGCACTGTATTAGGCTTGATAATGTGTTGCGTTTGTCGTGTTTATTTTTGTGCACCCCTGTATCTCTCAATCTGGTTTATTTCGAACTCTAAAAGCTCTACTCGTTCAAAATTTAATTTATGATAATATGTTTTCTTTGTAAGGTTTTTTGGTCGGAAGCGAGTTTTTTTGTTTCTCTAATACACTATGTGATCAAAAGTATCTGGACACATCTAAAAACATACGTTTTTCATATTAGGTGCATTGAGCTGCCACCTACTGCCAGGTACTCCATATTAGCGACCTCAGGAGTCTTTAGACATTGTGAGAGAGCAGAATGGGGCGCTCTGCGGAACTCACGGACTTCGAATGTGGTCGGGTGGGTGTCATTTATGTCATACGTCTGTACGTGAGATTTCTACTCTCCTAAACATCCATAGGTTCACTTTTTCCGATGTGATAATGAAGTAGAAACGTGAAGAGGACGCGTACAGCACAAAAGTGTACAGGCCGACCTCGTCTGTTGATTGACAGGAGACCGCCGACAGTTGAAGAGCGTCGTAATGTGTAATAGGCAGACACCTATCCAGACCATCACACAGGAATTCCAAACTGTATCAGGATCCACGACAAGTACTATGACAGTTAGGTGGGAGGTGAGGCAACTTGGATTTCATGGTCGAGCGGCTGGTCATAAGCGACAGATCACGCCGGTAAATGCCAAACGACGTCTCGTTTGGTGTAAGGAGCGTAAACATTGGAAGATTGAACAATGGAAAAACTTTGTGTGGAGCGACGTATCACGGTACACAATGTGTCGATCCGATGGCAGGGTGTGGGTATGGCGAATGCCCGGTGAACGTCGTCTGCCAGCGTGTGTAGTGCCAACAGTAAAATTCGGATACGGTGCTGTTATGGTGTGGTCGTGTTTTTCATGGAGGGGGCTTGCACCCCTTGTTGTTTTGCGTGGCACTATCACAGCGAAGGCCTACTTTAATATTTAGGTACCTTCTTGCTTCCCACTGTCGGAGAGCAATTCGCTGATGGCGACTGCATCTTTCAACACGATCGTGCACCTGTTTGTTCATAATGCACGGCCTGTGGCGGAGTTGTTACACGATAATAACATCCCTGTAATGGACTGGCTTGCACAGAGTCCTCACCTGAATCCTATAGAACACTTTTGGGATGTTTTGGAACGCCGACTTCGTGTCAGGCCTCACCGACCGATATCGAAACCTCTCCTAGTGCAGCACTCCGTGAGGAATGGGCTGCCATTCCCCAAAAAACCTTCCAGCACCTGATTGAACGTATGCCTGCGAGAGTGGAAGCTGTCATCAAGGCTGCGGGTGGGCCAACACCATATTGAATTCCAGCATTACCGATGGAGGGCGCCACGAACTTGCAAGTCACTTTCAGCCAGGTATCCGGATACTTTGATCACATAGTGTACCTGTGGTGTCACCGCCAGACACCACACTTGCTAGGTGGTAGCCTTTAAATCGGCCGCGATCCGGTAGTATACGTCGGACCCGCGTGTCGCCACTGTCAGTGATTGCAGACCGAGCGCCGCCACACGGCAGGTCTAGAGAGACTTCCTAGCACTCCTCCCAGTTGTACAGCCGACGTTCATAGCAATGGTTCACTGACAAATTACGCTCTCATTTGCCGAGACGATAGTTAGCATAGCCTTCAGCTACGTCATTTGCTACAACCTAGCAAGGCGCCGTATTCAGTTGATATTTATCTCGTGAAGCATGTACAGCCAAAAGGGATGTTCACCAATTGTGGATTAAAGTTAAGTATTCTACCAGTTACCTCCTGTTTTGCTAGTCTTATTTCTCTGACCTGTTCCAGACCTCACGCCAGCCTGCGTGAGCTTAAACGCGTGCCTTTCGGCTTCCTCCAAACCCCGTGAATTGGCTCCTGCCAGTTCACAACAGTACCTCTAGAAGCAAGAATTATTAGGACTTCAATTTCACCGTTTTTTCCAGTAAACCATAGTCTGAAGGTATGAAAAACTTTTGAGAGTCCATACATGGTATCTTCTTTGTTATTAATTGATTTTTCTATTGACTTTTATAAGATAAGGTAAACCACAGGTGGTACCTCAAGTTTTGCTACTTTTCCGTCTCGTTTGCAGAAGGGCAACAGCTCATGCTTCGTACCACCCAGCTAAGGAGCACGGGCTGACAAGTGGATGGCAACAGAATGCGAAAATCCAACGTGGAAACTTTTCGCCTCGTTTCTGCCTCCCAGAATGAAGTTAACGAGCGCCCTAACTTTTCTAGCGGCGGCCACTCCCAACACGTCTCCTACTATCGCCGCTGCTGCTTTCTGGCAGAAAGTTATCCCCAAAGTTCAGGTTCTTCAGGGCGCGGCATCGTTGGTAGCGATCTTCTGTGCAAGAAAAGAATCTGTGTGCCTGAATACGGCTGTTGGCTGCACCTCACCGCGTCACCACTGACTCATCCGCTATCGAATGTAGTTAGCCTATTGACTGACACGGCTGCAAGTAGGAATATGAAGTAAATCTATTTGTAAATTTCCTTTACTTTGCGTCTATGGTCACAGTTTTTTTGTCATCAGACTATCGGTTTCAGTCTATAATGACCATCTTCAGATCTGTTTTATAAAAACATGTTTCTTATAAAATATACCTGATGATGATCATTGTAGACCGAAACCGGTAGTCTGATGACAAAAAACTTGTGACCACAGACGTAAAGTAAAGGAAATCTGTTCTATATTCGGGTCACTGTTTAATTCGCGACCATGTCGTATTATCATTACCTTTGTGTATTCCGGTGAACGACGCCGATACGATACAACATTTATTTGCCTAGTGAAGGACTCGCGAGATCTATCTGGGATTGGATTCTGTCCCTTCTTTGCCAGCTGAGTCTGCTGGACAGATAATCTGTGACTTTACATATCCTTCAACGATTCAGATACGGATCGAGAGATTGCACACAAACGTAAAAATATAAAATATTGTTCGATTTTATGCTGATGCAGATGTTATCAAATATTTGTGCAACTCTTACAAGGGGAGGCCGCCAATTGTGAAATTCAGATTCGATTCATACTGCGCATAATAAAAGCTCATGGCCAGAGGTGTAATGTGGCAAAGCACCAAGATGCACTTCTCAGCCGTTGTCGATAAAATCGACAGTTAAAATAAACCGTTGCGGTGAAATACTCTCTACGATTGATAATTCTGTACAGCGTCGTGGCGCAGCGGTAAGCGCTCGGGTCCGTAATCCAAAGGTCACCGGATCGAATCTCCAACCATGCAACCCTTTTTTTGTATTTGTTTTTTGTAATTCAAATGTGTGTATACACACACACACACACACACACACACACACACACACATATATATATATATATATATATATATATATATATATATATAATTCCCGGCAATCAGTTGCAACAATTATCATATAATAAGTTGTTGAAAGCCGTTTGTCGTGGAAAAACTGGCGACTTCGAACATTATTATGTTTTCCGAAAACAAAGTTGTATTTCACAAATGTTATTAACTGTCTTCATAATGTTAACCACGTATAGTTAACGGAAGACGTAGAAACGATATTCCGAAACGAATACGTATAGCGTTAAGTCGAACGTTCGAATTAGAATAGAAACACACACACACACACACACATATATATATATATATATATATATATATATATATATATATATATATATATATATATATATATATAATTCCCGGCAATCAGTTGCAACAATTATCATATAATAAGTTGTTGAAAGCCGTTTCCGTTTGTCGTGGAAAAACTGGCGACTTCGAACATTATTATGTTTTCCGAAAACAAAGTTGTATTTCACAAATGTTATTAACTGTCTTCATAATGTTAACCACGTATAGTTAACGGAAGACGTAGAAACGATATTCCGAAACGAATACGTATAGCGTTAAGTCGAACGTTCGAATTAGAATAGAAACCCCACGAAAACAAATTTGCTGTGGCAGGTATGAAATATAAACTCCGTTACTCGCTCGTTACACTTGAAGGACATATGTTGAATGGGCCGAAACGAGCCGCCGCATAACAGTGTAGTTGCCTGCTAACTTCGAAAGAAGGTAGATGCGGTCTCTAGCGCAAGTTATAACATCGTCGAAAATCAGTGCGGACGTGAGAGCTTTGGTACACCCTGTTAAACAAACAGAAAAATGGAGGCGGTACAATTGGAGAGCGATCCGCCTTCACCAACATGCATAAGCAATTCATTAATATATATTAATATTAATATATAAAACTAATAATTAAAAATTGTGTTGCATGGCGCGAGATTCGATCTGGCGACCTTCGGATTACGAACCCGAGCGCTTACCGCTGCGCCACGACGCTGTAGAGAATTATCAATCGTAGTGAGTATTTCACCGCAACGGTTTATTTTAAGTGTCGTTTTTCTCGACAACGGCTGAGAAGTGCATCTTGGTGCTTTGCCACATTACACCTTTGACCATGAGCTTTTATTACGCGCAGTATGAATCGAATCTGAATTTCACAATTGGCGGCCTCCCCTTGTTAGACTTCAGCATCAGAGTGGCATTCAAACTTTTCAGTAACCTTATAGCTTATTTCAAGTCCTCTTACTGACGGTCCAACTATCTGATTCTCCTGCTTCCCTTAGGAAACTAATTAAACTGGAGATAACTTATCTTTTTCGATTTATTCGTGCCGCTGCGTTTGATAATGACTTTTCCGTCTGTTTCCACTTCTTAGAGCGTATTGCCAACCTACCTATTGCGTCTTTTTTCCTCTTTGTACTTCTAAGGCTTTACAAAAACTTATCAGGTGGTTACTTTTGACATTTACCTCGCAGTAACAAGCAGTAATAGGTGTCAAAGGCGATTTTTCTTGCATTAGTCTTCTGGGTACGATGCTGACCGCCACTTGCGGAAGTATAGTGATACAGTGAGAAATGCCGTTACAACGGTTAGGACTGCCCCAGTACAGGAGACCTATGTCTGAAAAAGGATGTGGTCAGTTAACTATGTCCCAGCAGGCAGGCTCGGTCAGTTGGCCTAATTGGGAAAGACTCCGTTTTTTGAAGTCGGATGACTACCGGAGTACGTCACCAGACACCCCACAAAATATTTGGCTGACGCCACGTCTACTCCATACAGTTTGAGCTTAGAAACTGGTCAGCACCTGGAATGGCTCTGAGCACTATTCGACTTAACTTCTGAGGTCGTCAGTCACCTAGAACTTAGAACTAATTAAACCTAACTAACCTAAGGACATCACACACATCCATGCCCGAGGCAGGATTCGAACCTGCGACCGTAGCGGTCGCTCGGCACCAGACTGTAGCGCCCAGAACCGCACGGCCACTCCGGCCGGCTCACCTGGAATGGAAATTTGGTAAGTTCCTGTGGGACCAAACTGCTAAGGTCATCGGTCCCTAGGCTTACACACTACTTAACCTAAATTAAACTAACTTAGGCTAAGGACAACACAAATACCGATGCCCGAGGGAGGACTCGAACCTCCAACGGCGGTAGCCACGCGAAACGTGGCAAGGAGCCTCAGATCGCACAGTTCCAGCACTTGCAATCACATCATTTACTTCCGTTCAGTAGTTGCAGGTTAGCTGTTCATTACTTCGCACAGAAGATAGCTATGTCTTTCGAATATGCACACCCTTTTTTTAACTTGGTGTGCACAAGTATCTCTCGCTGCGACTGCAAACCAACAGCACCAGTCACGTTCTAACATTCACCGAAATCTCTCCCTCTGACGCCTTCATCTGCTTCTCACGGCTCAACATTCTCTCTCCGAAGAATGCCCTATTTGTCCAAATGCATCGTTGGGGAAAAATGTCCTGTGTATCTAGCTATGATTCAATATCTGTGTCGTTGGTCCTTGTGGAACGTCACTGAAGGATGCCACCGACATAAAATTGTGTTTCCACAGTTGTGATTTCAGAATATATCTCTGTGTTTATGACCTCTCAACTTCTTTTTCATTAGTGTGGTTACATCTTCAAGTAAGAATGTTGCTGACGCCTTACACTGTCGGATGCTGGATAGGAAGTCAACATAAAAGCCAGGTGGCCTCATAATGTTTACCGCACCAGCAAACTAGGGCAAGTTCTTTTCATTTTTTCCGTCTGGGAATGCAAAGGCTGTGGTAAACAGCTGGGTGAAGTAGTGTAAGCATTGGGTCAGGATCGTTGCAAATGTAACTTGTTGCTTGCTTACCGCCTACAGCTGGGGTTGAAATTATGTTTTCATTAAATTACTGTGGACAGAGGCTAATTAAGCTATATTTATAGTCGCTGCGTTGTGTGCTTGGGTGACACAAGGTGACCCCTCAAGCCGACGAAACAAACCCGCAGTTACAATCATGCCTTTCTCGTCTACTGCTTTCATCAGCCTCATCGCCCAGTTGATTTGACGTTCATGTCAAGTCTGTTGTGACCCTTTACAGTTTCCGGGTACTCATATGTTTCCTTTTCCGAACTTGGTTGTGGCTCAGTACGTTGTATACTTCTCTTGAGTCATCAGTCTTCTTACAGGTTCGGTGTGACCCGCCACGAATTCCTCTCTCGTGCCAACTTCTTCATTTCGGAGTAGCACTTGCACGCTACGTCCTCAATTGCTTCTTGCCAATATTCCAATCTTTGTCTTTCCCTACAGGTCCTTCTAATACCACGGAGGTTATACTCTGATGTCTTAACACATCTCCTAGCATTCTGTCTCTTTTCAGTGTTTTCCTGATGTTGCTTTCCTCGGCGATTCTGCGGAGAACCTTATCATTCCTTATCAGTACACCTCGTTGTCAACATCCTTCTATGTCATTACGCCTCAAACTCTTCATCTTTCTTCTTCCCTGGTATCCCCAATCTACTAACATACAATGCTGTGCTCTAAACGCACATTCTCAGAAATTTCTTCATCAAATTAAGGCCAATGTTCGCTACTATTAGACTTCTCTTGGCAGGAATGCCCTGTGTGCCAAAGATGGTCTACTTTTTAAGTCCTCCCTGCTTCGTTTCTTATGTGTTATTTGGCTTCCAAGATAACGGAATTCCTTCACCTGGTCTACTTCGTGATCCCCCATTATCATGTTAAGTTTCTTGGTATTCTCATTTCTGCTGCTTCTCATTACTTTCTTGTTTCTTCGATTTACTCTCACTCCATAATCTTTTCATTGTTCATTCCATTCAATACGACCTGCAACACTTCTTCTCTTTCACTGAGAATAGCACGGTAATCAGTGAATCTTATCACTGATATTCTTTGCTTCGGAATTTTGATCCCACTCTTCAACCTTTCTCCCGATTCCATCATTACTTCTTCGATTTAGAAATTGAAAAGTAGGGAAGAAAGAATCCATTCCTGTCTTACACTATTTTTAATCCGTAAACTTCGTTCTTGGTGTTCCCTTCTTATTATCCCTTCATAGTTTATACGTACTGTTTATTACTCGTCTTTCTCTTCAGCTTGCCGGCCGGTGTGGCCGAGCGGTTCTAGGCGCTTCAGCCTGGAACCGCGCGACCGCTACGGTCGCAGGTTCGAATCCTGCCTCGGGCATGGATGTGTGTGATGTCCTTAGGTTAGTTAGGTTTAAGTAGTTCTAAGTTCTAGGGGACTGATGACCTCAGATGTTAGTTAAGTCCCATAGTGCTCAGAGCCATTTGAACCATCTTTTCAGCTTACCCCTGATTGTCTGGGAGTCTCGAACACATTGGATCGTTTTACAGTGCCGAACGCGTATCCGTTTTTTTTTTCGTCGTTCTTCTGACTGGTTTGATATGTCCCGCCATAAATTCCTCTCTTGCTCTCCTGTGCCAGCTTCATCCTTTCAGAGTACCAATTGCGCCCTACGTCCTAAATTATCTGCTGGATTTATTCCCTCTGTATTTCCCTCTACTACAATGGAGGTTATTTCCTGATGCCTGAACACCTGTCAGATTGTCTTACCCGTCCTTCTAATCACTGTTTGCCATTTGTTACTTTCCTAGCATTATTTTTTAACAGTCCAGCCAACTGTCAACATCCTTCTACAGCACCACATCTATGCTGTGCTCAAAACTTACATTCTCGGAAATTTCGTCCTGAGACGAAGGCCGATGATTCATACTAGCAACCTTATTTTGACCAGGAATGACCTCTTTGCCTGTGCTAGCCTACTTTTTAAATCGGCTTCGCTGAAGTTCATCATGTGTCATTCTGCTTCCAGGATAAAGGAATTCCTTCACTTCGTCTACATCTCGGTCCCCAATTCTGATGTTTTTCGTTATTCTCATTTGTGGCACTTCTCATCACTTTTGTCGTCGTTCAGTTTACGCTTATTCCCCACATAGACTGTCATTGCTTCTTCTGTGTAGTGATTGATCAGCAGGAGAAAAAGTCTACATCTTTTCTAATCCGAGCTCTTCGTTCTTGGTCTTCCATTCTTATTATTTCTTGTTGGTTCTTATACATATTGTGTATTTATCCGTCGTTTATCCGTCTTTCTTTAAAGCTCACCCACATTTTCTGAGAGTTTCGTACATATTTCATTGTTTTACAAGAGGCATTCAACAAGTAACGCAAAAAATTTTTCTGCTGGTTACGGATGAAAAAATGCGGAATCTCTTGTGGAACATCGTGGAATATTCCCGATATGCCACCTATAGTTTCCTGAAGTTCCGACAGACGGCTGCGCTATACGTATCCTTCAAAATAGCGTCTGTAACGGGGGTGCGTTAGAAGCAGAGAGCTGTCATCGAGTTTCTTTAGGCGGTAAACCAGAGCATCGCAGATACTCACAGGCGCTTGCAGAACGCCTACGGAGACCCGTAAATGAACAAAAGCACTTTGAGCTGTTGGACGAGGCGTCTTTCATTCTCGCAACAAAGTTGTGCAAATCCTGCACGATTTCCCGCGAGCAATGTTGGAACGTGCACACACTCTCATTTGAGGTGATCGACGGATCACAATGAAACACCTCGCTGCTCAGCTGGACGTTCTGTTAATAATACTGACACACTCTTGCACCAGTTGGGGTACCCAAAGGAACTGTGCGGAATTGCTTGCGCTTTATGAGACTAATCGCGACAAATTTTTGTCAAACATCGTCACAGGCGGTGAAAATTATTTATTTTTTTCTCTAGGAAAGACTTGCTGTTATGGACTACCTGTTGTTGTATAGCAGGTCGTACATTGTGTGATTTCACATGTTATATCATGCAAATTCAGTTTTATTACTAGTACATTCTTTTGTTGAGAATTTTACAAAAGGATAAAATAAAAAAATATATAAAAGCTACAAATGTATATACACAATTTTGTTTAAGCTTGTTGCTAACTTAGATAATGATAATAAATAAGATACATAATAGGTTGTGGATGAATTTTAAATTAAAATTGGAAGTGTGTTTAATGGAAGAAACAAGATATGGCAATTTGACTGAGATATAATATGACAGTTCTTCCCTTAATCGATTTATAGCAATGAAACACTGGTTCATCACTTCGAACCGGAAACCAAATGGGAGTCCACGGAGTGAGGCCACACAACTTAACTTCCGAAGAAAAAGTTCAAAACAGCACACTCAACTGGTAAAGTGATGGCGACGGTCTTCTGGGATTCTGAAGGCATATTGTGTTTCATGTCCTCCCTCATAGTGCAACAATCAACTCGGAAGTGTATTGTGCTACCCTCAGAGATTGAAGAAAACACTTCAGCATGTTTGTCGCCACAAAAATGGAAATGAACATCTCCTATTCCACCACAACGCAAGGCCTCACACCAGTCTGCGCACCCTAGAGGAGCTCACAAAACTTCATTGCACTGTCCTTCCTCACCCAACCTACAGCCCGGTTCTCACACCTTCCTACTTCCATCTGCTTGGTCCAATGAAGGATGCACTCCACAGGAAGTAGTACACGGATATGAGGAGGTTACTGATGCAGCACGATGCTGGCTATGACTTCGACGAATTGACTGGAACCAGGTGGGTACACAGGCCCTCACAGTAAGGTGATGTAAGGCCGTCACACTGAACGGATATTATAAGAGTTTTGTCTGATATTGGTGTATTGGAATCTTACTTACAGCAGCCTGCTGTCAAAAAAAGTGTTGCATTACTTATTCAACACCCATTGTACACTGTCTAACGCACTGTCCATTGCGTTACAGAGGCCAAAACCAAGTGACAGATCTACAATGTAGCTCATGAGATGAAGAGTTGGAACTGCAACTGACAACCCACGAAAAATCCTCAGACCGCAAGTATTGAGGAAAAACCGGTTCAGAGCCACTCTGTATTGTTGCCATATGTATACAAAATTCAGACTTGGCGCCAGTTCCTAGGAAGAGGTGGCGGTCAGATGATTTAAGTTAGTGGACCTATATTCCCGCCAAAATCCGCCATCTTGGATGATGTCACAGCTGCTATCTTGGACAACATCAGGAGCTGTTGCCAAGTCTACATGTCGCCATCTTAGATGACATCATCTCTCCCATCTTCGATACATCTGGCAACAATGCAGAGTGAGTCAGAACTGGCTTTGCCCCAATACTACCGCGCACGTTCCTTTAGCACCATTTGTGATCGCGAGCACTTGAAATGTGTTGCATAACAGTCTGACGCCCTGTTTGGTGACATCCAATGTTAATCAACATATACCTGCACGATTCGATGGATGCGTCTTACTGCTAATTTGGTCTCTGCTAGAGTTGCTCTCTACCAAAACTATAGTGCACTTGCTTTGGTACATTATTTAAATGATGTAGTAAATGATAGGTTCACTGGTAGTATTGGTCGCTCTGATAGTGAAAGAGAAATAAATGAATGAGAAAAAAACTGGGTGCCGACTACTTCTATTTGTTCAAAATGGTTCAAATGGCTCTGAGCACTATGGGACTCAACTGCTGAGGTCATTAGTCCCCTAGAACTTAGAACTAGTTAAACCTAACTAACCTAAGGACATCACAAACATCCATGCCTGAGGCAGGATTCGAACCTGCGACCATAGCGGTCTTGCGGTTCCAGAGTGCAGTGCCTTTAACCGCACGGCAACTTTGGCTGGCTCTTCTATTTGTGTTTTGTTTGTTTTGCACGTAATTAGAGTCACATATCGTTCAGTGTTAGTCCATTGTATATTCTAAATGACATAGTAAATGGATCACCAGTAGTATTATAGCACTGATACAGAAAGAATTGCATTTTATAAAAAATAAAAATTTGTTGATCGAGTAATTTTGGCTCTTTTATACAGCTAAAGCAATTACTTTTGATCCAAGAACAGTTTACATGCATAAAAATGAAAAATCTATATTTATGAATAATAAAAACAGGTATTATAGAAGCCTCGACGAAGTATTGAAGCAATGTTTCATATATTTTTCTTTTGCGTTTTTTTGGAATTTTATCTTTTTTGTGACGAAATTGCATTTTCTAGCACTATAAGGTAAATCTCTATATTTCATTTTTAATACTACATGCCTCTGTTTCATGTTACAAAACAACAATTTTCGAATAAATCATGAATTAAATATTGACTGTTTCAATTTTGCTATAGATTATTTTTAAGTAAAGACAGGAGGATGTCTATGTAGAACATAAATATTCCATAGGTTATGTGAACATTTACATACCCTCAATTTCTACACGGTTCGCCGTTTACGGTTTCTATGGTAATCTAGCGAAACTCTGATCGCATACGCAAACAAAGCGATCGAAATGAGGTAACGCCGGATAGGTATGCAACACACCTAATGTACAGGTAACGCGGGGACGACTTTAACTGACCAAAGCTGCTGGGAAAACTACCTAGCCTACGCTTACTTGTGATAGTCTACGGTACTTTTTCTGCTGTATTCTCTGCCTTTTACTGCGCCTGCTCTCGGGACCAGCACCGCAGCCTCTGTAGCTCGCAGGCGCCCCACTGTCAGTGGCAGCGACTGTATTTCCCCTCCGTCGCCGCCCGGGGCAGCACTGTCACCGGCGCGGGCGGCGACCATTGTATGCGGACGCGGCGCTCGTGTGTGTGTGTGTGTGTGTGTGTGTGTGTGTGTGTGTGTGCGGCGGGCGCCCCGGCCGGCACAAACAGCGCCGGCCGCCCCCTTCCCCCTGCCCCCTCTACTCCCACCCCCTCCAAACCCCCGCCAGACCGCGTTTATCGGCATGGGCCGCTTTGTGGTCCGTAGCCGCCACCGGTCACCCCGGGCCGACGCCGTCCGGCCTGTGCCTTTTAATTATCGCCCTTTAAGGTCGCAATTAACTGGGACACGCCGAATCGCAGTCCGCTTCGCGTCCGGTCCAAATACTTTCACGCTATTTACGGCAGCCTGGGTATTTATACAATACCACCTACCTCTGAACACTTTGGTTCTTACAACTGCGCCACAGTCAAAACGGGGAAAAATATGTTCTTTTTATTCTCTTTTGGTTTATACAATACTACGCACCTTTGACCACTTCGGTTCTCTCAAACACATCTTACGCAAAACGCGAAAAATTTGTTTCCCTCGGTTTTGGTTTATGCAACACCACCTACCTCTATCCTCCTCATACTACTAAGGCACTACTGTACGTCCAAGATAAAAGCAAGTAGACATCAGGCATACGCACTAAAACGCCACTGTTCTCTTGCTAACTATGAAATGTACACGTAAAGATAAAATTTCACGGTTCCCAAGTCAAATTCATGTTGTGTAGGAGGTGATCTAAAGCTCGGTGCCAGTTAAAGTGATACTTTATGCTTTTTTTAAAAGTCTATGCAACTAGTTGACAAAAAATAAAATTAAAAACATGGTCAAATCAAAAGCCATGACTGCACTGGGACAGGATCTGCAGAAATGTCCATGAGCAACACATGCCAGGTACACTCCAAACAAGCGTCGCTCGCGACACAGAAAATCGTTATCCAACAATAAACATAAATATACAATACCCACACATTCTGGCTTTGTAAGATTAATATTGTAATTGCTGCATTTAGCAGTTCTTAACGAAATTCAATTACTCTGTGCTTCTCGCACAGGAAAATTCTCCATAATGTAAAGAGTATAGCCGCGCGGGATTAGACGAGCGGTCTTAGGCGCTGCAGTCGTGGACTGTGCGGCTGCTCCCGGCGGAGGTTCGATGGTGGTGGTGGTTAGTGTTCAACGTCCCGTCGACAACGAGGGCATTAGAGACGGAGCGCAAGCTCGGGTTAGGAAAGGATTGGGAAGGAAATCGGCCGTGCCCTTTCAAAGGAACCATCCCGGCATTTGCCTGAAACGATTTAGGGAAATCGCGGAAAACCTAAATCAGGATGGCTGGAGATGGGATTGAACCGTCGTCCTCCCGAATGCGGAGGTTCGAGTCCTCCCTCGGGCATGGGTGTGTGTGTGTTTGTCCTTAGGATAATTTAGGTTAAGTAGTGTGTAAGCTTAGGATTTCACACACATTTGAACATTTTTTTGAAGAGTATAGATACGATCATGCTTACGTGAGCTAAGAGAGACGGCCGCTGTGACCGAGCGGTTCTAGGCGCTTCTGTCCGGAACCGCGCTGCTGCTTTGGTCGCAAGTTCGAATCCTGCCTCGGGCATGGATGTGTGTGATGTCCTCAGGTTAGGTTTAAGTACTTCTAAGTCTAGGGGACTGATGACCTCAGATATTAAGTCCCATAGTGCTTAGAGCCATGAGCTAAGAATAAAATGGTTCAAATGGCTCTAAGCACTATGTGCCAGTGATAGCACTGGTCTGAAGCGCCCAGAACCGCTCGGTCACAGCGGGCGCCCATGAGCTAAGAGATCAGAACTTCTATATGAGATAATTGCCGTTTGCAACTAATACCTTCAAGAGTCTCTGGATGGATGCCCTCAACCAAAACTTACAAACAGGCCGCACTGTTCTGATTTTATACCGTACTCAGTCACAACAAAACGCCATTTCATTTAAAATCAGAAAATACTTTTAGAAACTGAAATTTAAAAATTTACAACTCTGTTGCGCTCGTTAAATCACTTTCAGACTGAACAGATGAGAAGTATACTATCGTTTGCTTATCACTCCGGTGTATATTTTCCTAAGTTGATCTACTGTTTTAGTGTTAGTTTCAGCCGGCCGTAGTGGCCGAGCGGTTCTAGGCGCTACAGTCTGGAACCGCGCGACCGCTACGGTCGCAGGTTCGAATCCTGCCCCGGGCATGGATGTGTGTGATGTCCTTAGGTTAGTTAGGTTTAAGTAGTTCTAAGTTCTGGGGGACTGATGACCACAGTAGTTGTCCCATAGTGCTCAGAGCCATTTGAACCATTTGTTAGTTTCATACGGTTTACCTTTCAGACATACCGAGAGCTAAAAATCACAGGCAGACAAGACAGTCAAATGAGGCAGTCACAGACTTTTACTTATCGTGCGTTGTGCTGTCAGAGCTCCATGAACAGAAGACAGCGATTGAGACATGTAGCACGCACCTCCATTTTGCAAGAAGAAATAGCTGAAAATGATTTAGGCGTTACTGGGTTCCCTTACTCATTCCCACATTTATGTCTTCATTAGTATCTGGAAAAGATCACAGACTGACAAATGACAGCCAAGTATCTGCCGAAGGGGTTTTATAGGCTATATTCTTGGTGGGTGGATTACACCTTCTGAGGATGATTTCCACGAATCTCAGTCTGGTACCTGCCTTTCTTACAGTTAGTTTTATGTGATCGATCCAGTAACTCTGTGCCCACCGTCCATTGTGCCCACAGAAACTCTGAATCTAAAGCTTTAGAGGACACACACGTGTATTCTGCAAAGTTCACGATACCTTTCTAGTGCTCGAAGAACTCCCGCACGAGTAAGAGTAATTCAAGCTGTTTCTGCAAACCGTGATCGTTGAAACCCAGCCCACGAGATCCAGAAGGGAGCAGATATCGGCTCATACGCTCATAAAGTGTTTCTGACGGGGTGACCCCATGACGCAGTTGTGTCTTCCTGATTACATATGTTGAAGTCCTAGTCGTGCGCTTCACACCTTGTCAGTATGAATCAAATCGGCTTGGGAAGTTCGTACAGTCCCCTTGTTAGCTTCCTGGTGGGGTTTGATACAGTTCCGTACTGTTGGCTGACGAATAAAATACAAGCGTGCAGACTGAAAAACCGATTTTGCGAATGCAATGACGAGTTACTAGCAAACTGAATACAGTATGTCATTCTTCACGGAGAGAAATCTTCATGTAAAAGTAACATCGAACGTACCCAGAGGGAGTTTTATATGACCATTACTGATCGCAAATCTAAAGTCGGAAGCTCCAGGAAAATTGTAGCGTAATGCAGGAAGACCTGCACAGGATCGACGCTAAGTGCAGGGACTGTGCAATGTCAAAAATATATCAGAGGCTTTTGATTGCCATTACTAGTGGGGGAGTTCTTCGAGCACTAGAAAGGTATCGTGAGCTGTGCAGAACACACGTGTGTGTCCTCTAAAGCCTTGGATTCACCGTTTCTGTGGACACAATGGCCAGTGGGCACAGAGCGGCGATTAATCGACGAGCTTTGGCGGCGGCGGCGAGGGCGTGACGCGTTGTTAGCGTGACTCACGCACTCAGTGGAGGCGGCGGGGGCGGCACATGAAACGGGCCGGCTGGCGGGGGCGGGGGTGGCGTGCTGGCTTGGCGGAAGAGCGCACACTGACCCGCAGGGAAAGACAGGGGGTGGCGGCGGTCTCTGAGGGCACTGTTAGCGAGGACGATCCGATTATACAGGGTGTCCGGAAAGTCTTCCCTTGAAGACATAAATTGATAACTCAGGCTAGAAGTAAGATACAAATATGAAACTTGTGTCGAATTGTTTACAACTATCAAAGTTTTTTTCTGTTTTAGGTTCGCAGTACGTAAGCAGTGGTTGAGGTGCAGTGCCCAAGAAGCCATGTTAACCAATCAGGAGAAGGCACAGTGTGTCGTGTGGTACCATGAGACACGATCACCAACCACAGTGCAGAGACACTTCCAGACAACATTTGGAAGGAATCCACCCGATGTCAAGAGCATTAAAGCCTGGTACGAGAAGTTCAAGAATACAGGATCGCTTGCTGACCTTCCGAGGTCTGGTCGACCAAGAACCTCAGCAGACAGGGTGGAAGCTGCAAGGCAGTCTTTTCTGCGAAGTCGGAAGAAATCAGTGCGCAGGGCCTCACGTGAATTACAGGTGCCAAAAAGCTCTCTCCATGACATTTTACACAAACGTTTATTGTTTCGTGTATACAAAGTGCAAATCGTTCAGGTCTTGTTGTCCAATGACAGTACACGTCGATATGATTTTGCGGTGGAAATGCTATCACGTACTGAGGACGATGATGGTTATTTCAGACGAATTGCCTTTCCGACGAAGCGACCTTTTTTGTCAGTGGACTAGTGAATCGCCATAATGTGCGCATTTGGGGTTCACAACCCCCTGGCGAGGTCATGGAGTGCACCAGAGGCAGTGCAAAGGTGAATGTTTGGTGCGCGCTACTGCACGATCGAACTATCGGGCCATTCTTCTCTGAGGCTACCGTCACATCTGCAGTGTATCTGGACATGTTGCAACTGTATGCTGTTCCTCAGCTGCTTCAGTATCACCCCGATGTCTTGTTTCAGCAAGACGGTGCACCGCCTCATTGGGGTTTGGACGTTCCTGCCTATCTCGATATGACCTTTCCGGGGTGACGGATTGGTCGTGATGGGCCAACGGCTTGGCCTCCACCCTCTCCTGACATAACCCCATTAGACTTCTTTTTATTGGGTTATGTCAAGGACGAGGTCTACCGAACACGTGTACCAGATCTTGAAACCCTGCGGCAACGGATAACCACAGTCGCTGAATCAGTCCCTCCAGTGATGTTGGCTAATGTGTGGACGGAAATTTAATATCGCCTAGATGTGCTACGTGCCACCAAGGGTGCTCATTTTATTGATGTGTGAAAAAAACTTGGATAGTTTGTAAACAATTAGACACCAGTTTCATATTTGTATCTTACTTCTAGCCTGAGTTATCAATTTACGTAATCAGGGAAAGACTTTTCGGACACCCTGTATCATTCCTGTGGCGGACGAAAATTTGTCCGTCGTGTTCGCCATTACTGACGCTTCACGACAGCCGAAAGAACTAAGAGCCAGATATACCGTCCGTCCAGAACGTTCTGAGGTCGATTTCATTTCTGCCGAAGATGCAACGCCAGCGTACTATCTACGGTCCCAGCTTCAATTAGGACCGCTATTTGCATAAATGATCTGGCGGATGGAGTGGCCAGCAATTTGAGGTTGTTTGCTAATGACACTGTGGTATACTGGGCGGTGCTGAAGATGAGTGAGCGCAGGATGATAGTCCGCAGCTCGTGGTCGTGCGGTAGCGTTCTCGCTTCCCACGCCCGAGTTCGATTCCCGGCGGGGTCAGGGATTTTCTCTGCCTCGTGATGACTGGGTGTTGTGTGATGTCCTTAGGTTAGTTAGGTTTAAGTAGTTCTAAGTTCTAGGGGACTAATGACCTCAGCAGTTGAGTCCCATAGTGCTCAGAGCCATTTGAACCATTTTTTCTAAGTTCTAGGGGACTGATGACCATAGAAGTTAAGTCCCATAGTGTTCAGAGCCATTTGAACCATTTTTTGTAGGATGATACAACATGACTTTGACAAAATACCTAGCTGGTGCAATGAATGTCAGCTGCCTCTAAATGCAGAAAAGTTAATGGGGATGAGAAGGAAAAACAAATTAGTAATGTTCGGATATAGTATTTGTATTGTCCTACCTGACACAGTCACGTTGTTTAAATGTATGGATGTAGCATTGCAAAGCGATACGAAATGGATTGACCATGTGAGGATTTTGGTAGGGAAGGCGAATGGTCTATTTCTGTTTATTGGGAGAATTTTAGGAAAGTGTGGTTCATTTGTAAAGGATACCGCATACAGGACACTTGTACGCCCTGTTCTTGAGAACTGCTCGAATGCTTCAGATCCGCATCAGTTCGGATTAAAGGAAGACATCTAACTAGTTCAGAGGCGGGCTACGAGATTTGTTACCGATAGGTCCGAGCAACATCCACATTATTCGGAGATGCTTCGGGGACACAAATGGGAAAGCCTAGAGAAGAGGCAAAGTGTATTCCGCGGAACGCTGTTCAGAAAAAGTAGAGAACGGGCATTGGAAGCTGACTGCGGAGCGGTCCCACTGCCGCCAACATACATTTCGCGTAAGGATCACGAAGATAAGATACGAGAAATTAGGGCTCACACAGATGCGTACGGACAGTGGTTCTTCCCTCGCTCTATCTGCGAGTGGAACGATAAAGGAGACGACTGGTAGCATCGGACGTATGGGATGGTTAGACTTACGAAGTTCGAATTGAGAACAAAGTTTTGGCGGCTGAGGGTTCATGTTGATAAACATTTTCTTGTGAAAAGGTTTGAGTAAAAATTTTGCGTCACTAGTGGCTGACCTGACTGCCTTTTGTAATTCTGGTGTCGGGTCCTCGTGCAGTTCCGAAACATTATTTTCATTAAAAGAATTTAAGGTTTTAGGAACGTATACGCCCGATTTCTAATAGTATGAACAGCGCGTATACCATGATTTAGCCAAATTTCTGCATGAAACTCTGAAAAAATCATTCGTCTTCCAGAACAGTTATTCCATCCCCAATAGTCACGCCTCAGCCCATAAAATAAAAGATTTAGAATGCAGCCTAGATACCAAGTTGTTTTCTCTAGACAACAAAAATCTTTATACAAACGTTTCCGTGCAAGAAAAGCTTAGGATCGTAGAAAGAGATTTGCGTCATTTCAAAAAAGAACTTCCAGATGAACATATCACTGACTATATGAATCTAATCACAGTGGTAGTCAAATACAACTGCTTTGAATTTAATGAACAATTGTGCATTAAACCGGGGACCTGGAAACGACGGAGATTATCAATACAAAACAATAGCAGTAAATAACGAATGCGAACCTGCCACAGTTGACGGCATCATTGAAAAAAAAAACTGTTAAAAGAGTTACTACACTCGGTACCTTCATCATTGGATTCAACCAAAAGAAGAAGTTCTTTTCTATTTCCTATCAGATTCAACGCCATCTTCGTAATAAAGACAACTGTAATGTCATCTGTTCAACCAATAATAGTTTGAAAAAAAATTTATTTTTAATTTAAAATCGAGCTGTTCCCCTTTGAAAAATTCTGGTGTCAATAAGATTTGTTGCGACACTTGCTCTTCTTACTACATAGGACAAACAGGACGCACCTTTACAGTCAGATACAAATGACATTTTTTAAGAAAAAAACGGCACTAGCACCCAGAATTCGTCTTTTTCCGACCACCTCCCGATTGCATGTCACGGGCCCAAACCAGTTCACGATATCGACATTCTGCACACTGAGAAGAAAGGGCGTAGATTAAATGTTCTCAAAGAATTAGAAATTTTTAAACATCTCTTTCGTAATTATGGCCTCATTCTTAATAAGCACCTACGATTACGTAATAAAAGCTTCTTCAATGGTATATGGCCGTTACTTGAGATATGACTGCGTGTTCCTTTGTGCAATTACCGAAATATTTTTTCTAAGTCGACTCATAATGTTTTTGCTTATTAAATGGTTTATATTAACTGCATTTCATGTTATACCATTTTTCTGCTCGCTGAGTTATTCAGCTCTTTTTGTATTTCTGAAATGGCGTTTTCAGCCTATAAACTATATTTATAAGCTCTCATGAAGGCAAGGTATTACAGGGTCTGCTGCTGTCGTATAAAATTTATTGCCTTTTACTTCATATACAAAATAATGTTCATCGTAACATTCGTCTATCTAAATCTCGAATATTAAGTAGCCTGTTTGTATTTGCGTCTACCAGGTGGCACTCTTGGTGTAATGTTCACCTGCCCGCTGTTACTAAGGCGGGCGCCTCAGTTTGACGCCACCGTAGCTCGTCGCGTGTGAGCAGCCCATGGTGACTTGCCTTCTATGTATTCTGTTTCAAAAATGTTGTGACTAAAGCTTTATCGCTTGATATTTAGTTTTATACGTGACATGTAAGTACTGTTTCTTTTTTGTACTACTAGTCAGTACTTACACTTAAAAAAAATTTCCTATAGATTCGTAATTATGTTTTAGGCCAGTTTGAGTGTTTTATTGCTGGTGAAGACACACATAGTAGTGCCCAGACCTAGGTCAGAAGACTCATTTTTTGCGACAGAGGGCTGCTATTGCTTTAATTTTACTTTGTAAACAGTCGCTGACCAGGCAGCCATGTTCAGAACTTTGTATGCAAGCGAAACAGTATTTAAACTAATCACTCAAGCAAACAACTGAGCCGGTCGAAGTGGCCGTGCGGTTAAAGGCGCTGCAGTCTGGAACCGCAAGACCGCTACGGTCGCAGGTTCGAATCCTGCCTCGGGCATGGATGTTTGTGATGTCCTTAGATAGTTAGGTTTAACTAGTTCTAAGTTCTAGGCGACTAATGACCTCAGCAGTTGAGCCCCATAGTGCTCAGAGCCATTTGAATCATTTTGAACCAAACAACTGATAAATTACAAAAAGCTGATAGAAGGATACCCCGAACGGTTATCAATAAAAAAATACCAAGTTAACCTCTTGCCGAATTCAATGGTTTATCAAGGACCTGAATCGGTGTAGCCGAGCGGTTCTAGGCGCTTCAGTCTGGAACCGCGCGACCGCTACGGTCGCAGGTTCGAATCCTGCCTCGGGCATGGATGTGTGTGATGTCCTTAGGTTGGTTAGGTTTAAGTAGTTCTAAGTTCTAGGAGACTGATGACCTCAGATGTTAAGCCCCATAGTGCTCAGAGCCTATTTTTTTTTAATCCATTGTTGACACACTGCGGAACAGAAGGGTTGCATTTTTCGGCTTACCGAATACTAAACTTCCGAAACAACTGTTTAACTTCTTTCGGAACAGTGAGACAGTAAACAACTGGTTTAAAGAAATACAAATGGAGCTGTATGAAATGAACGTTAACAAACATTAAACTGAACGTAGAGACGAGAACCGGTGCTTAAGAACAAATAAGTAGGACTGACATTCAAAACATCACAACGGAAGAAGGACGTCATATCTGCAGATGAACGAGCCGCCAGATCACATCGAATGAATGTGTTCTGGAAAAGAAAGGAATTGTTGACTGCTAAGATCTAAACTTATTCATTATAGGCTTCGTTGTATAATGTTTGATTGTATGTCATACCTGCAGATGAACAAGCCACCAGATCACATCGAATGAATGTGTTCTTGGAAAGAAAGAAATTGTTGAATGCTAAGATCTAAACTTATTCATTGTAGTTTTTGATGATAATTTTTGATTTTAGTGCTACAATGTGGGCGTAAACTAAGCCAAAATAAATAAAGTATGAGTTAAGTAATGTTTATGCTTATTTATTGCAAAATACTTAGAAAGCTGACATGTTCACTAAATACATTTTAACTTAACGTCAGGAAAACGAATCGCGATCGTCTACAGTACATTGGCATTATTTCCTCTACATTCATTTTAAAGAAAAATTGGAACATCGTTCTTGTGCAACGCAGCTAGCTCTCTATTTGCACGAAGTAATGGCCGCTATCGACAGGGGATCTCAAGTTGAATCCGTATTTCTAGATTTCCGGAAAGCTTTAGAAACCGTTCCTTACAAGCGACTTTTAATCAAGCTGCGGGCCTATGGGGTGTCGTCTCAGTTGTGCGACTGTATTCGTGATTTCCTGTCAGGAAGGTCACAGTTCGTAGTAATAGACGGCAAATCATCGAGTAAAACTGAAGTGATATCAGCTGTGCCCCAGGGAAGCGTCCTGGGACCTCTGCTGTTCCTGATCTATATAAATGACCTGGGTGAAAATCTGAGCAGTTCTCTTAGGTTGTTCGCAGATGATGCTGTAATTTACCGTCTAGTAAGGTCATCCGAAGACCAGTATCAGTTGCAAAGCGTTTTAGAAAAGATTGCTGTATGGTGTGGCAGGTGGCAGTTGACGCTAAATAACGAAAAGTGTGAGGTGATCCACATGAGTTCCAAAAGAAATCCGTTGGAATTCGATTACTCGATAAATAGTACAATTGTCAAGGCTGTCAATTCAACTAAGTAGCTGGGTGTTTCGAACAACTTCAGTTGGAAAGACCACATAGATAATATTGTGGGGAAGGCGAGCCAAAGGTTGCGTTTCATTGGCAGGACACTTAGAAGATGCAACAAGTCCACTAAAGAGACAGCTTACACTACACTCGTTCGTCCTCTGGTAGAATATTGCTGCGCGGTGTGGGATCCTTACCAGGTGGGATTGACGGAGGACATCGAAAGGGTGCAAAAAAGGGCAGCTCGTTTTGTATTATCACGTAATAAGAGAGAGAGTGTGGCAGATACGATACGCGAGTTGGGATGGAATCCATTAAAGCAAAGACGTTTTTCGTCGCGGCGAGATCTATTTACGAAATTTCAGTCACCAACTTTCTCTTCCGAATGCGAAAATATTTTGTTGAGCCCAACCTACATAGGTAGGAATGATCATCAAAATAAAATAAGAGAAATCAGAGCTCGAACAGAAAGGTTTAGGTGTTCGTTTTTCCCGCGCGCTGTTCGGAAGTGGAATGGTAGAGAGATAGTATGATTGTGGTTCGATGAACCCTCTGCCAAGCACTTAAATGTGAATTGCACAGTAATCATGTAGATGTAGAAGAAACTCGGGATTTCAGCGTAATTTTAAGATCTGGTGTTTTTTGTGTCTCCTGAAAAGTTTATTTTTGTGGACATGTGGGTTTCTCAATATTCTGATTCAGTTGTAATCCGCAGTTGCCTTCAGAACCGCACACATTAATAGTTCGTTTGTACCAGCGACCATATTTGTAGAGAGGATACAGACGAAGTAGCTGATACAGGCTATCTGGCGGGGCAGCATCTGCCAGGCGCCGCTGGCCGTTGGACGCAGCCTGCGGCTAGCGCGCGCTTCCGGCTCGGCGCGAATGACGCCAAAGCCAGCGGCAGCGCCGCTTCCTGTCGGCAATAGCAGCTGCGGGCATTGTCCCGCGGCAGTCTGTGCTGTGGGCGCCGGTGGGATGGTGTGCGACTAAAGAGGGGGGGGGGGAGGGGGAGGAGCGGTGAGGGGGGAGGGCAGGCCGCAGACCACGGGCTGCAGCGCTGCTGGCCCGTGGCGGGCCTGCAGAACTGCCCGGCCTACATGGCAGTGGGACGAAATGAGCGCGTGCAGGTGTCTGTTAAGCTGGTTCACACAGCTGCGGCCACTGAGCCGGCTGTGACGTGCAACTCAAGTGGCGCCGTAGCAAGTGGCATGACGGCTACATATGGATCAGCGCCGTGACATCGTGTCTCCACGTTGCAGCCAAACTTCTACGTGCCCATAGCGCTAGAATTTCACCCGGAACAAGTCCCGCCCATTCACCCCCCTCCACGCCTATCCTATAAACAGCCGCCAGTTCCACAAACTGGAAGTTACATCAAAGTTGTTATCGTCACAGTCCAACACATGTTACACTGTGATGAGATTCAGTAATGATTAAAAATTTAAGTTTTTCTGGATAAATGTTGGAACACGTGAGGCAATACTGACCCTACGACTTGTCTTAGAAGAAAGATTAAGGAAAGGCATACCTACGTTTCAAGCATTTGTAGACTTAGAGAAAGCTTTTGACAATGTTGACTGGAATACTCTCTTTCAAATTCTGAAGGTGGCAGGGGTAAAATACAGGGAGCGAAAGGCTATTTACAATTTGTACAGAAACCAAATGGCAGTTATAAGAGTCGAGGGGCATGAAAGGGAAGCAGTGGTTGGGAAGGGAGTGAGACAGGGTTGTAGCCTCTCCCCGATGCTATTCAAACCTGTATATTGAGCAAGCAGTAAAGGAAACAAAAGAAAAATTCGGGGTAGGTATTAAAATCCATGGAGAAGAAATAAAAACTTTGAGGTTCGCCGATGACATTGTAGTTCTGTCAGAGACAGCAAAGGACTTGCAAGAGCAGTTGAACGGAATGGATAGTGTCTTGAAAGGAGGGTATAAGATAAACATCAACAAAAGCAAAACGAGGATAATGGAATGTAGTCGAATTAAGTCGGGTGATGCTGAGGGAATTAGATTAGGAAGTGAGACACTTAAAGTAGTAAAGCAGTTTTGCTATTTGGGGAGCAAAATAACTGATGATGGTCGAAGTAGAGAGGATATAAAATGTAGACTGGCAATGGCAAGGAAAGCGTTTCTAAAGAAGAGAAATTTGTTAACATCGAGTATAGGTTTAAGTGTCAGGAAGTCGTTTCTGAAAGTATTTGTATGGAGTGTAGCCATGTATGGAAGTGAAACATGGACGATAAATAGTTTAGACAAGAAGAGAATAGAAGCTTTCGAAATGTGGTGCTACAGGAGAATGCATAAGATTAGATGGGTAGATCACACAACTAATGAGGAGGTATTGAATAGAATTGGGGAGAAGGGGAGTTTGCGTCACAACTTGACCAGAAGAAGGGATCGGTTGGTAGGACATGTTCTGAAGCATCAAGGGATCACCAATTTAGTACTGGAGGGCAGCGTGGAGGGTAAAAATCGTAGAGGGAGATCAAGAGATGAATACACTAAGCAGCTTCAGAAGGATGTAGGCTGCAATAGGTACTGGGAGATGAAGAAGCTTGCACAGGACAGTGTAGCATGGAGAGCTGCATCAAACCAGTCTCAGGACTGAAGACCACAACAACAACAATATAATATGAATGTGCGTTATTAAAGAAATAAAAGTATTTATAGAGAATTGAAAGCATCGCCAACAACAGAAAACAAAAAATAACGTGATGTTATTTAAGGGCAATAAGGACAAATTTTCATTAACTAATTCACTTATTATACTACGTTTATTTGAGGGAAACAGCAGAGCAAACATACAGTGCGAATACAATGGTCTTGAATCTGTCATTTCGGTAGTAAAGCCACGGATGCAGTCGACTAACTCTGTTGTCTAAAATCAACGTTACACAGAATAAGTGAAAGTCGTTTTGTTTATGTAGGCCCTCATAGTAGCTCATGAAAATCAAAGAATATAAAAATGCCATAAAGTAGAAATGCCTAATGAAAGCAGTAAGATATTTTCTTATATGCCATATGTCGTATTTGCATGGGTAATGGGTGAATTTTAACTTGTAAATTCTTCCAACGCCATACCTGCGCATTATAAACGAGGTTATAAAGAATTGTGGTTGTTTCTGTGTGATTAGTGTCCTATATGCTGTTGCAAACGTCTCAGGAAAATAATCTGTCGTTATTCTTTGTCCTGTCTGTTTTTAACCAAAAGATTTAATAATTTCGTAAACGTCATTCAAACCATCTTTTAAAAATAATAATGATGATGTGTATGTTTGTCACAGAGTAGTTATGGAGGATATAAATACTGCAGTGTTTCAAGGCTGTAAAACGTCCTTCATGCTGTGCTAGTTCTTCTTCCACCCCTAAAACTTTTCAGCAAAACTATTCAGAGAATAACACGCAAAAACAGCTTGGATCGATCTAGCAAGAACAAAGTAATTTTGATGCCATCTAGAAGTATAGTGAACATTGGTGCTTGTTTCACAAATACTGTCTGAGTTCTGAAACTTAAGTGTCAAGTACACTGTGGTTCCTCTTTCTACAAGCGAATTATTCTTTGAGGGTAGGTTTTTTCTGTTTTAGCTTTTCGTGCTTTTTCTCACATAGAAGTATGTTTCTTCATAGGCTATTCATCTGAATACTGAGTTCTCGTATTTAAAGAATTCAGTGCTAAATTGTTTTCTCTTATGTTTGCTGTGGAAGTACCTGGCACAGCTGAGGCCAATTGTGTACATTTTTTGTAACATGTCTTTAACTATCTGGCAAAATTGAAGGCCTATTAATTTAACATTCACTCCAAGTGCAGCCCAACGCGGTAAAGCACGTAGGTCAACTGAAACGATGCCCAGGCGCCGAACATAGACCGGGAAAACCTGGGGTGAGTGTGCGGGACTAGTTCCGGGTTAAAATCCTAGCGCTAACGATTCCTCAAAATTCTAGTGGCGCAGCTCCCAATGATGTTTCAGCTGGAGTCATAGGGACGGGCATGACTGTCGTTGAGCGGGCTTTGGCAGTACAGCCTAGGCAAAGACTTAATTCGAAGAATAAAACACATAAATTTAAAAATGGATTAAAACAGTCTTGACCGCAGTGAATTAATTATCGGAAATGATTACCGGTTTCGGTCAGAATGTGACCATCTTCAGAGCACTCATACCAGGATGGTAGGAGGCGGCAGTGACCTGGGCTGGTGTTGTCACTCCACGAACTTCAGCTGCTGACGCAAGACACCGTGTGCAGGGGATACAGCGACTGTTGAAAATGAATGTGGATTTAATCAGTCATAATTCATTTATTATTTGATTTACCACTGGTTTGCTCACCACATGCGAGAACTTTCAGATATCCATTGACCTGTTGCACTTAGGGCAACACGTTAACGGTGTACCGTTTCGCTCGGCACTATCATCAACACAACATATATGGATTGAGACTAAACCAGTTCAAAGTAATTTTTTTAAAAGAGTTGTATTTTCTGCCGGCAAGTGTGAAGCGGCCTTTTCGAGATCATATCCATCTACAACCATTTCATTCCACCCCAACACCACTATGTCGCAATTGTGAATCTTTGGGAGGCAGTTTCCAGTGCTTTCGTTTATCTCACAACTGAAGGAAAGCTGGGTACAATCTTGTTAGGAGATAGGTTATCGGATCTATATTTTATTTCTGCGATTTTAAGGCACCATTAAAGATAAATGTATGAAGGCCTACAGCGCATTTGTTTATGTCTGAACGAGGCATGTGTAATGTAGCTACCTGTCTATCCCGGCAAGGAATTTATTTATTTACTTTTTATCCTCTAGGTCAAGCGGATTGGTTGAGTAATAATAATTTCGCTTTGCTTAATAGTGGGGTCCAAATACTTCGATTGGTCGCCAGTTCGGCGACTCGCGTGTCCCCAATCAACCCCAGTAATCCAACCGGGGAAAGGGAACGCATGGTTTAACGTGAAATCCGAACCAAGTGTCATTTATTGTGACTCCTCGCGTCACTGACGAGTGAAGGCTAGATTAAAGGCAGACTGAAAACTCCAGTGGTCCGACTGGGATTTTATCCCACGACCTCTCGATTTCCAGCCACGCACTTTCCCAATAGGTCACCAGTGGACAATGAAATAGCTACAACCGTCCTTACGATATCTCATGTTGTATGATTACCAGTTTCGGTGCTTCAGTGCACTATCTTTAGGACTTAGCTGATGCCGAGAGGATTAACACCATCCGTATACACGATGTAAGTGGCCAGCATCTATAAATGTTTTCGCAGATTACATGTAACCGCAATGTCGTCTCTTCAACCATCAAGTTGATAGTAGACGGTTAGAGAGAAAACATTGCGATTACAGGTAATCTGAGAAAACCAGTTATAGATGCTGACCTCTGATATATCGTGCATACGGATGGTGTAAACCCTCTCGGCTTCAGCTAAGGCCTGAAGATGGTGCGTTTAATCACCGAAACTGGTAGCCGTACAACACATGACATCGTAAGGACGGCTTTAAGTGTTTGATTTTCTTGCATAAGTGAACGTCTGAAGTTCCCCTGATCTCCAGTCACATGGATGGACGCACAAAAAATTTTCCAATAATGATTCAAGTACTCTTCAACAAAATACTCTTCAATCAAGGAAAGTTGCTATTAAGACTGAGGGATTCCGATCTGGAAATATTTGGAAAAGTATTTACATCTCCGGCTTTTGCCTTACACCCAAGGGAAACTTCCCAGAAACTTTGAACAAAACAGGCGGATGGACACTGTCTTTAATTTCATTCTTGGACACTACGTCCCTGTCAAAAATGTAAAATCCTGGTGTACGAACAGTTGTTATTGTTTATGTGCATATAATGTCGACAACTTACTCGAAATTTAGAGTGTACCTACGAGTACATCGCTGTCAGTCACGCGGAAAGAATATACGCTATTTAACTACCAGATATTCGCCGGAGCTATTCAGGGAAACTTCAGGAAACATCAGTTTCAGTATATGACCAAGAATTTCAATCTCCCTATACCGCATTACACTGCATTGCTTTAAAGAATGCTCCGCAGCACTTTAACAAAACTAACATTGTCATAACAAATACAGTGTATGCCCTCATCCTGCCCTGTGTACCACTTTCTTTGTATGCTGTGTCAGTATATCTTTAATTTCTTTATTTAAAACTAGATTTCCCCTTTTATTACCTGCTATTGCTATAGTATAATACGTTCCAAACATGGGCAAAAATACACTTTTTTTTAGTGAAGTGGATTCTGGACTCAGACTGGCCAACGATAAGGAAGAAAAACTGTAGGACCTTTGTTTAAGGGATTTATCCAGATCGGCATCAAGTAATCCTAAATCTAGGTTGCTGGCCGAAGATTTGAAAAGAACATCCCCGATTTCCTTCTCCCATCTTTGTTGTCTGAGCTTTCGTTCCGTTTCTCATTACAGTTTAGGAACATAGTGTATAAAACGTAAAATGAGATGCAGCGTTCATAGCTGCATTCACGTATTTAATTCTTTGTTTTTTACCCACCATTGTTTTATTAAATTCCCGATATGTTTTGGCCACAGACCATATTGAAGAGGACATTAAATAAATTGATGCAATCCATCTAGTCAATGTTGTCGTTACGGATGTGTACCAATAACGTTGACGAGGTATTTGATGTCATTTTGAAGATGGCGAGTGGCAGAAAAGCTCCAAAAACTAATAAAATATTTGTGGTCTAGACAAACATTCATTTAAATTATATAAATAGTAATCTAATCTTCCTTGCTTCCTTTCTTCCTACTGCAATTATTGTAGATCTGCGTCTTACCCATATTTCTTTCAATCACAGCTACAGACGTTATCTAATTATTCCACTAATTAAATTCGCCTTTTTCTTGAGGTAGAAAGGAGTATAACGAACGAGACTTATTTACATTAAAAAAAACTTGGCGCGAGACAGTACACGGAGCACCAATCCAGTGTAGTTTTTGATGGGAGGTCATGCGGTTGCATCAGATCGTATTATTTTGTATCCGTGGCGAATTGCTTTGAAGGCCTTAGCTGCCCTGTTGAAGGAAACCGCTGCCAGCCATAAAATGCTTTTGGAAAATTTGTATCCCTTTGCAGCCACTAGTTTCACACCATTTCCTGTTTTCGCTATACGTATGTCATTACGTCGTGCTTCGAGACGGTATCGAGGATTTGTGCCTGACCACAGCAAGGCTTAGAAAGAACCAACATGATGGTGTTACAGACCAACACGTCTGCGGTATCACAGCGGGCAACTGCCTTGACACTGCCTATCGTTTATCGTATCACCGATACAGATTCGTGCTGCACCGACGTAAACTGCTAAAATCCCTGTAAAAGTAACACCTGATAGCAATCGCAAGCTTCTAAATGATGACTGAGTCTACTGCCTGTTGATGCGTGTCCCCACCCGACATCTAACACGTGGTATCGAATGTTAGTTCGCTGCGGATGAGTTTAAAGTTGCATCGTGTTCCAAAACAAAACAAGCTGTATTGCGCATTGACGCACCGGCCTTTTTTATCCTTTCTTTTTTGTCGCTGCCAGTGTGACATGTTTATGTAAACGAGCGGGACACAAAATGCAATCAAAATGCGCTTATTGCAGGCAGTCCATGATGGGGCTGCGAATGCTGATTTGTCGACTGACCAAATTCCCAATCCTTCCTGCCACCAGGGGCAGCTTGCTCTGCGGAAAACGATGCTGGATGTTTTGAAAACGCCTTGGTGTACTGCACACCTTTCCAACCAAGAGAGGCGTCAAATGCGACGCGGTGGAAATTATGTTCTCAGATGACATGTATTCAATAGCAATTCCTTCATGAAATGCTACGTTTCTGTATATAACTAATGAAGACACCTGGCTTATGATAGTCGTGGAATACTTACATATGGACGAAACGAGGACAGCGTCCTCTTAAAACGTACGATGCTTTGACTGTCGTCATAGCGAGCTATCATTTGAACATGGCACAATAAGCCAAAACCACGACTGTGGCGAATGGTCAACTCTTACAACAGTCACGACGAAAGTATCGTCCTTTCTAAAACTTTATACCTCATAGGTAGGTATTTTAGAAGGAGCTTTGCGTTGTGCAGTCGTACGAACCTCTCACTTAAATGACAGATCCGCCAGCTATTTGCTTCTGAACGTTATGTACAGCATGTTGAATCCACCTCTCATTTTCGAACATTTCTAGTACACTAAATAAACTGATAGAAATTTAATTAAAATTCATTTGCACACAGTCGGTTTAAAGACATCAATATATGACAGAAGGAAATGTTGCTCTATTATAAACAAATATAATTTGTTGCTGTATGTCTCCGGAAAATAAGTAAATAAGCTGTATTTTTTAATTTATGTTTTAACTCTGCCTTCTGCCAAACATAATGCATTTCTTTTTCTATTTACCGAAAAATGTTTTGACACTTACGTGTCATCTGTTGTGGGTCTCGATTTATTTCTGTAAAAAGTATCGTTCAAAGATCATTATTATTTACTGTTTTAAGCCTAAAGATAATTACATGTGTATTTTTTATTTTGTTTTGATTTCTGACCTGTAACTACGTACATTAATTGTAGAAGATTATATGTACAGGTCGCCTTGTTCTTATGCCGTTTTTAAAGAGTTATTAATTTTAAAATACTTTTTTAGTTGTGTATTTCCTGTGCTTACGGTTTTCGGTCTGTTGTGCATCTTTGGTAACAAAAATTTAGAATAAATGAGAAACAACACACACAAAGAAGTAACAGAAGGAAAGAAATTTTTGAATAAATAAAGAAAACTATGCAACAACACACTGTTAGTAACACTTGATGTCTTATAGAAGGACACTTCCTCAAAGAAAATATGTGATTAGAATATGGAACATCCTAGATTATCCACAATTCCTGCCTCTCCACCTACGTATATCTGCTAGGAGACACACTACAAGAAGTTCCTCGAAGCACTCAAAATCGGCGCCACACCGTACAGAAACTAAACGGCGAAAAAGTGAGAACGATGAATATAATGACGTAAATGTTTTCTTAAACATCATTTTTGTGTGAAAACCATGCGAAAACACGGGAGAAGGGATTAGAAAAAGGCGTGGAAAACCGTGTACGTAATCGTGACAGAAAAATAAAACACACAAAAGATGCATAACAGGTCGAAAATCGTAAATGCAGGACATACACAACTACAGTTCTCAAAGAAAAGTATTAATTTTGAAATAAGTATTTAAGAGCTTTCTTCCAATCACTTTGCAGATAACATGCTGTCAAACGACAGAAGGGCGTAAAAGCAAGGTAACCCGTACAACTCCTGTTTCAGAATTAGTGTAATTTCATGTGAGCAATAGAAACAAAATTAAAAAATGCACATGCTATAAATTTTGGGCTTAAAAAGAAAAGTAACCATGAATTTGTGTAATGTGTTTACAGAAATAAATCAAGAACGACAGAAGGTAACAAGTTTCGAGAACAGATTAATAAAAAATAGAAGAAAGTCAAGATGGTGGTTTCAGTGTTTCAGGCGCTCTATATTGTTTCCCCAAACATGACTACATCGCTCAGAACCTTCATAAAGCTATGTGACAATGTCATAAAAGTCCCTTGGGATATTGTTCAACTCGCGCGTCGCATTTGCGCCTTCTTCTGTCTTCGCGAGATCCATTCTGCAGTTCGTCATTTTGTGGAAGTTTGATATTCGTATCAGCAAGTCTAAACACCCATTCACTTTTTTCCGGAAAATAAATGTCCGAAATTTTTCATTTCAATCAAGTTGCGGCAGGCGTTCGCAGGTCGTTTTGTTTATGTGTACAGGACAAATTTTGCATATACTTTTCTCTTCTTCAACACATACTGAGGAATGTCTTCAACACTTGATTTATACAAGGGCAACTCAGAAAGTCTTGGCCCTATTCTTTTTTTCGCCAGATTACTACTATAAAGGTGAAGTCATCCTTTCCCAGCGTTGGACCTTCCTTGGTTCGTGCTGGCCACATGTCTCGTTAGCTCTGCCGCACGGCGGTGCAGTCAGTTGTTAAATATGGCGGTTGTGCTTCACACGTCCGCGGCGTTAAAGCCGTGATCTACAGTGAAATGGATCCCACATATGGGAAAAATTTTGTGCTGCAATGGGACAAATGTGTGAACCGATGAGGGGACTTTTCCCTTCTATTAGGGAATGCTCACAGCCTGAAGGATAGTGTAAGCAAACGTGTGAAGCAAGCAGGAAACCATGTCACGGAGACACACTCTTGCTTCCGACACCAACTGAGCGAGTTTGAAAGGGGTCAAAGTGTGGCCTTGCGATAGGCGGGGAATTGTCACACAAGTTGGACGAGCTGCAGCAATTGTGCGATCAGGGGTGACGTGAACATTGTTATGCCCGCACACGAGATTGTGGACGTCCACGAAGCACGGACGTCCGCCAGAATCGTCGTATTTTAAGGCCAACAGTGGCAGATCATGCACAGCACAGATAACAGGGCTTGTGAGCCCAGACGTGCCAACACGAACAGTTGCGAACCGTTTATTCGCAGTGGAGTTACAGGCACGTACATCTCTAGCCTGTTTTCCACGAGGCCACAGCATCGACGTACACAGGTCGACTGGTGTCATCAGAGGACCATTTGGATGATGGAATGAAGCGCCGTGGTCTTCGGGGACGAAAGCGGATCCTGCCTGCACGCGGGTAAGTATGACGTAGACCTGGTGCGTGTTGTACCGTGGAGTCCATTCGCCCAAGACACACTGGCCACTCCCAGGCCTTACGGTCTGGGGTGCGATAAGTTACATCCCTTGTTCACCTTTGGCGTATCTGGAGGGGACGCTAGCCAGCGCTCGTTACGTGCCGTGCAGGATGTTGGTAGACCCGTTCTTTTGTCATTCTTGCAACAGGAAGATGATGTGTTGTTCCAACACGATAATGCACGCTCACATACTGCCTGTGAAACTCATGAAGCTCTTCAAGACGTGCAGCAACTTCTCTGGTCTGCACGATCTCCGGACTTGTGTCCAATCGAGCACATGTGGGAAATGATGGGACAAGAAATGACTTAGGACTCGTCAACCAACAACTGTTACAGAACTACCTGAACAGGTCGAGCAGACGTGGCGTAACGTATCCTATGACAGTATTCGCTATCTGTACCATCGACTGGATGCCAGAGCCAGCGCCTGCATTGCCGCCCGTGGAGGCTACACCAAGTACGTCAGAACTCCTTGTGATATTGATCTGTAAATATAATCATTTCGTGTACTCCATGTGCACTGGTGCAGCAATGAATTCTGAGTGAATTGGAAAGTTTTATGTACACAGATAGGAATGGCAGGTGAAAATTTTTACCAAAAAGGCCGAGAATCGAACCCCGGTCTCCTACTTACTAGGCAGGTGCGTTAGCCACTAAGCCATCTTGGCATAGCGGTGCACACAACTGCACGTATTACCCTGGCACGCCTCCCTCTTCGATCCAAACTCTCACCGTCGCCCCGGTCTATTTTAAATTCCTCCTTACACACGAACAGAACTACACGGCGAGAAAAAAAGGAATAAAAGTGAGCTAGTGTTAATACTTTCATCCTTCTTTACCTCCTCTGCATTACTGCAGATGACGTGTCACTGAGCACATTTGTACTGTGCATGCCGTACACGTGAGGTGCCCAGTTGCTTCCACTGCTCTGTGTGGAATGCATAAGTTCTTGTACACTTCACTAACCTGCTGTCTTCATGATGATGGTGTCCCCAGCGCATAAAACAGCACGCAGGTCGTGGATTCTTTTTCTTGAGGTTGAAATTAACTTCGCAAGGAACTGCTGCTACGAATAAACTATAACTCGTTTGGGATGCCACTCGCGTTTTTATTTATATAGACACGAGAAACTATTCTTGATCGCAACGTATTGAACATATCTTTCCACAGTCATTATATCTGGCTAAAATAACATGAAATACATCTTGCCACAGACAACATGTCTGTCTACTGGAACCGTCAGGGACCGATGACCGTAGCAGTCTGGTCCCTTTAATCCCACAAACCAACCAACCTGGAACCGTCAGAACTGGAGAATAAAATTACATGAATCAAATACTACTATTACAGAGAACATGTCTGCACCTAGCGACGGTCGGAACTGTAGTAAATAAAACTGCACGAAACAAATACTGCTATAACAGACAACATGTCTGTCTACTGGAACGGTCAGAACTGGAGAGCCGGACTGCCCGAGACACTTCGCGCGCCAAGCCAGCAAGGCGTGACCCGAACGCCACCGAAGTGCATCGGCATCAATATCGTCAGTCTTTTGTTTTAGTAATACTTTGATTTTAATAATTTTGAAATGACTGGTTAACAGCTGGCTGTTGAGAGACGTTTATTTTAAAAAATGAAGTAATTTGGATGACAGGTTTAATTAATAATAGCAACTAAAGTTTAACGTTTTGGCGCCCTATCGCCGAACACAGCAGCCAATCACAGAGCAGCAGCATCATGCACGCGGTCTTTCTCACGGGAATGGTACCGAATCTAACATCTGTCACCAGTACCTCATCCCACATCTCTATGCTTCTTGCATCTCCACTGCCCTGAGAACAGCTTCCTGGAGTCTAATATGATGGCTGAATAAGCCAGAAATATTACAACTACCGAGGCTCTCCATGTTCCGGGATAGAGCCTCAGCATCGAACATAAATGGGGGATCCAGCCTGAAATCCAGGTGCAGGTACTTATAGAAATGAAATGATACAATTTCAGAGACTTTACTGGTCTCAAACAGATATGATTTTACGTATACAGACAGAAACGTCAAGCGAAAATTTCTACCAAGAAGGACGGAAATCGAACCGGGTCTCCCGCTTACTCGGCGGGTGCGTTAGCCACTAAGCCACCTTGGACAAGCAGTTCACACAACTACACGGAGCACGCCTCGCTCCTAGATCCACCAGCTGAGTGGCTAAGCACCTGCCTAGTAAGCAGGGGATCCGGTTTCGATTCCTGGCCTTCTTGGTACAAGTTTTGCCTCGCCTTTCCAGTCTGTCTACATAAAATCATAACTGTAAGAGACCAGCAAAGTCTCTGAAATTGTGTCATTTCATTTGCGTAATTACCTGCACCTAGGTTTCAGGCTGGATCCCCCACTTATATTCGATTCTGAGGTGCTATTTCAGAACATGGAGAGCCTCGGCAATTATGTTCGTGTTCTAACAACCCTACCACAACAAAGGTCAAAAATTAATTATGATTTGTAGTGTTGCTCACGCTGCTAAATATTGCATTTTCGAGTAACAACAAAGTTATATTATGTGGCAGGTGTCATTAGAGCACAGTTAATAAAGTCATTTCATGAAATAATGGATAAAGTAGGCACTCATCTTTTCGTGTTTCCCACGCTGGTCTCGTTGTGAACTCATGGCTCAATAGTCGAAAATCTAGGTAGTGATGATTCCAAGCTCGGATGCAAAGAGGTCTACGTGTTATTCTGCGATATTCTAAAGTTTTATAGATGTGTTTCATAAACCATTCTTGAAAAAAAATGGTTCAAATGGCTCTGAGCACTATTTTTTTTTGGTCACGCTGACCACTTTTTTTTTTTTTTTTTGCTGTTCCAGATGTAGTGCCTAGAACCGTTTTTTTTTATTATATATATATATATATATATATATATATATATATATATATATATATATATATATAAGGGAGAGGCAACAGGAAGGAAACAATGTACATTGTAATTTTTTTTGTTAGTAACAATAATATTTTATTGATTCATTTAATTTTAATGTCCCAAAAAAAATCATATTTAAAAAAGAAGGGAAAGAAATATAGGGCTGAAGTGACTTCCTCGTCACTTCACTGGGAGTACATCCTATCCCTCGAAACAACGTAAACCTGGGACTCCCCACCGCTTCGGGGGGTTATGAAACATGCTGCCTAGAAAGTTCGCAAAATGCGTTTTATGTTTAGAGTGGCGTCGGATGATTTCGTGTTGTTCTAGCAGATAATGCCAATAATCCATGCCCGATATCAAGGTCCGCGAGAGCACGTAGTGCGATGCGTGTCCTCCAATCCATCGGATTGCCGAAGTTTTTTGTGAGGGGAAAAATACAGCGTCAGGGAAAAATAAAGCGTCCGTCGTGATCGTTGATTCGTCGGTGCGTCGGAGGAGGGCCATGATGCGTTGCGTCAGCCGCCAGACATCCTTTGCCTCACCGCACTGCAGGGAATGTTCGTCGGTGTCCCGCATGCCACATATAAGGCAGAGCGGGGAATCTACCATGCGAATGTCGTACAATCGTTGGCGGTTGACTGTCTTGCGGTTGATTAGTGTATACCATGACGATCGCGCTGCTGTGGTGAGGAGAGGTGTATGGACAGCTCTCCAAATCTGTCGCCAGTTTCCTGTTGGGTATTTAAGTTCGGAAACATTGCTGCAATGATGACGACGGAAGTATCGATATATCTCACGGGTAGTGGGGATTCTTGTAGAAGGTATCTGTAACTGAACATAACTAAAATCAACAAAAAATCGCGCGACGTGAGAAAAAGAGGGCGAGATTGTGCCTACCGCCACCGGTGCTTCAAAGGACGTGGGAAGAAGCACATCCAGGATGGCCGACGTGATGGCGTGTTGCCGTTGGTTCCAAGTGCGTAGCGTCGCTCGCAGGTATAGAGCTAGAGCCTTGTTCCGCACATCCGTGAGATTAAGTCCTCCAGAATGGCGTGGGAGAGTTAAAGTCTTGTATTTGACCTTAAACAACATTCCTTGGCTGACATAGTATCCAAAGGCCGCCATTAATCTGTCAGCAATACCATGTGGCATTGGCAGTACCTGTGCCAGGTGCGGCAGTCGCGAGGCCAGATGAACATTAGTGTAGTCCACCCTTTGGAGCAGGTTGTGTGCACTATGGGACTCAACTGCTGTGGTCATTAGTCCCCTAGAACTTAGAACTACTTAAACCTAACTAACCTAAGGACATCACAAACATCCATGCCCGAGGCAGGATTCGAACCTGCGACCGTAGCAGTCGCACGGTTGCGGACTGCGCGCCTAGAACCGCGAGACCACCGCGGCCGGCCCATTCTTGAAGATTAAACTTTTACAAGTCAGCACAATGGTGATGTAAAAAAGTATTCAGCATTCCGAATTTAAGTTACATTTCTATTTATTACTTTTGTTGCAATATCACGTAACTCACAAAACATCACTTCACAATATACTTGAAAATATCTTCCTCACTGTTAAAAGTTCACATTTTATAAACTGACTACAATTTGCGTCTTTTCAGCATGACGACCAAGACTTGACTCTCCAATAATCGCTTACGCGCCCAAAAATCAGAGTTACAAGTACGACAAAGATCACAGTGACAAAAGAAAGAATTCACACAAGAATAATATCATTGCAATATAAACATATCGATGTATCAAAGTACCTCTACATTAATGAAATCAAATCTGAATGTTGTCTCAGAAATATGTTAACTACTTTACAGAAACACAGTAGAATATTGCTGGTATCGAGAGGTTGAGGAGAGGTGCCGTAATGGTTACGTAATTCAAGTCCATTACAGTGTGTAAGGGGGAATTTGGATCGAGGAGGGAACTGTGCCAGGGCAATCCGTTCACTTGTGTGATCCGCTATGCAGAGGTGGATTAGTGGCTAACGCTTGTGCCTAATAAGGAGAAGACCAGGGTTCGATTCCCCATTTTGGTATAAATTTTCACAGGGCGCTTCAGTCTGTATACATAAAATCGTGTCTGTATGAGACAGGTAAAGTCTCTGAAATGGTATTTCATTTGAATCGAAAATTCTAAAAGAGGGTAGTAATTTTTTCCGGAGTGTAGTTTTTTCTTAGCAGAGGTTGCCGTCTACACGAGAGTGCGACTATCAGAGATCTTGCCACCCACTGCCGACGGGCCGACTCTCGGCGCTGTGTACATGACACGTATTACACACAAAACCTCTCCGGGAGTGAAAAACACCCACGTGTACACCTCGCTTGGGCCTCAGAGGCCGGTGAGTCTGCAGCTCCACGTGTTGGCGACCTGTCTGCCGGCAGTGGCGCCGAACTGTCGGGCGTGCCCCCCGCCCCCGCCGTGCTTCATCGGCAGCGTCGCCCCCGCGCCGAACCCTCTCCCACGGCGGCTGCTGATTCCATTATTGCGCGCTCATGCTGATCAATATGGCGGCCGCTTAATAAGGCGTCGGCCGGGTCGCCCGCCGAAGTGAGCACACCGCCGAGGGGAGCGCGGCCCGAGTGCTGGGGCGGCCGGGGCCACCGTGGCGCTCGAAAAAAAAAAAAAAAAAAAAAAAGCGAAAAGGAAAATAAAAAATAAAAAGGGGTCGCGGACGGCGACGGCGCTTCAGATAGGCCCGAGCCGCCGGCTGTCGATATTCCGGAGGGATAGGCGGCGGCAGATGCGCCGCGCCGCGTGAAATACCCCTTGCCCGCGCCACTGACAGGGGGCAATTTAGTGACGGCCCGTTGGCAGGCCTGGCGGCGCGCGTCGCCACGTCGTTATTACCTGCCCGCCGGACAGTCGGCCGCCTCTTACGGCGCGCGCGGCCAATTCTGTCAGCGAAAATTTTTCACCGCCCGTGTTTGCCCAGTTGGCCGTCCTCGTCCTGTGTCCCTCAACACTGCCTGCTGGGGTGGACGTCTGTCGTTGGACGTGCGCCCGACTGCAGCGGTCGCCTCGTGGTTGCGCGTTTCCTGTTTCGTGGGGTGCCCAGAAAACTGCAATCAGTAGCAGGCTTTTTCATAACAACACACGCATGTTATCCTTCTTTTACTAGATTTCCACGAAAACACTGACCTGGACCCCGAACAAGGCTCATTACTGCCACGAAAAAATGTAAGCACCTTTACGAAAGTTGTTCGTCTGTCGAGCCTTGGTTAAATGCTCAACGGTCTTTCGTTGCTGGCAGAGCGTTTCATACAACAGAGGTCGATCCACACATCCGCTGTCCATAAAGAGTATGACAACGGGGAAGCAATACCGGGATTGTACCAGGGCAACAAATACTTAAAAAAAAAAAAATAATTTCATTGTAGTACAGTACATGATCAAAAGCATCCGGAGACCCATGTGTAATGTGAAATTGACCATTAGATATCACAACAGGTGGACTCGTCAGTATTAAAGCAGGTGGGGAGTGATGTGTCGCAAGTACAGGGTGAAAAGTATTTAAACCGACAAAGTCTGGGAAGTTGTAGGGGACATCTAAAAAAATATTTTTCCCTAATGTCACTTTTTCCTATGAGGATTATTTAAACCGGTGGAGGCCGTATTACGCTCTTCAGTTGTTAGAGGCCGTATTACGATCTTCAGTTGTAGGCAACTGCTGTCCACCAGTGTAGCAGTGCATTGTCTCTGTTTACTAATGGAGAGATACACCTGGAGTGAGTACATTGATATGGTTGGTGCGTACTGCGTAGCGCACCACAACGGACGAGCTGCACAGCGGGTTTATCTACTACCTGCTCCCTACAAGAAAACGCACGTGGTTCCAACATGACGGGGCGCCGGCACTTTTCAGTCGTCGTGTGCGTCGATTCCTGGACCGACGGTTCCCAGAAACGTGGATTGGCAGATGTGGTCCCGTTCCATGGCCTGCTCGATCCTCAGATATGTCCCCTATGGACTTTATTGTGTGGGGACGGATGCGCAGCCGGCCGAAGTGGCCGCGCGGTTCTGGCGCTGCAGTCTGGAACCGCGAGACCGCTACGGTCGCAGGTTCGAATCCTGCCTCGGGCATGGATGTGTGTGATGTCCTTAGGTTAGTTAGGTTTAAGTAGTTCTAAGTTCTAGGGGACTAATGACCTCAGCAGTTGAGTCCCATAGTGCTCAGAGCCATTTTGAACGGATGCGCAAACTTGTTTACGCAATTCCTGTTGCATCAGAAGAGGATCTGGTTGCCCGGATAGTAGCAGCAGCAGGAACAATTCACGATACTCCTGGAGTTTTTGCCCGTGTCAGAACATAATCCGACGATGTAACCTTTGTTTACGTGTCAATGGAGGCATATTTGAAAATCTACTGTAATTCAAATTGGGTTGTGTTAATGTGTTGTCTCTTGGTCATAAAAAAATGTAAAAGTGTTCGTTGATTTAATTAATTTGCCGCCAGAGAAATCTTCCTCTACCGGTTTAACTACTCCTCATACGAAAAAATGACATTAGGGAAAATGTTTGTTTAGATGTCCCCTACAACCTCCCAGAGTTTGTCGGTTTAAATACTTTTCACCCTGTAGAGTCCCACTTACAGAACATGGACCGGTCAGAAGAGATCACTGACTACGAACGCGTACAATCATTGGATTTCACCTGAGTAAATGTCCATCATCTACATCCATGCCATAAGATGGTGCATGGCGGGGGAGGAGGGGGGGGAGGTTCCTTGTACCACTACCAGCCAATCCCTTTCCTGTTCCATACGCAAACAAAGCGAGATAAAACTGACTTTCTTTATACCTCCGTACGAATCCTAATTTCTCTTATCTTCGTGCTTCTTAAGCTAGATGTCCCATGTCAGCAGTACTACTATTCTGCAGTCAGCTTCAAATGCCGCTTATCTAAATGTTCTCAGTAGCGTTTCGCGAAGAGAAAGTCGCCTTCCCGCCAGGTATTCCTATTTGACTTAACGAAGCTTCTCCGTAATAATCACGTGTTGATCGAACGAGCACGTGACGAATCGAGCAGTCCGCCTCTAACTGCTTCGACGTCTTCCTTTAACCCGACTGGTGGGGATCTCAAACACTAAAACAGTACTGAAGAATGAGTCGCACTGGTGCTCTATTTGCGGTTTCCTTTACAGATGAACCACACTTCCCTAAAATTCTCCCTGTGAACCGAAGACCATTCGCCATCCTTACTGCCATCCTTACGTGCTCGTTCCATTTCATATTGGCCGTGCGGGGTAGTCGCGTGGTGTAGGGCACCTTGCCACGGTTCGCGCTGCTCCCCCTGTCGGAGGGTGAGTGTGTTGTCCTTAGCGTAAGTTAGTTTGTTGTTTGTTGTGGTCTTCAGTCCTGAGACTGGTTTGATGCAGCTCTCCATGCTACTCTATCCTGTGCAAGCTTCATCTCCCAGTACCTACTGCAACCTACATCCTTCTGAATCTGCTTAGTGTATTGATCTCTTGGTCTCCCTCTACGATTTTTACCCTCCACGCTGCCCTCCAATGCTAAATTTGCGATCCCTTTATGCCTCAAAACATGTCCTACCAACCGATCCCTTCTTCTAGTCAAGTTGTGCCACAAACTTCTCTTCTCCCCAATCCTATTCAATACCTCCTCATTAGTTACGTGATCTACCCACCTTATCTTCAGCATCTTAAGTTAGATTAATTAGTGTGTAAGCCTAGGTAACGAGGACCTCAGCAGTTTGGTCCCATAGGAACTTACTACAAATTTCCATTTTTTTTTTCATTCTATATCGCTTTGAAACTTTTAAGCCTACATATTTAATCGAGGTGACTGTGTCAAACAGTATTCGAACGTGACACGATTGTTTTTCTCACTCATCGGCTTTAACTGACTTTTGTCTACATTTAGAACAAGCTGCCATTCATCACACCAACTAGAAATTTTGTGTCAGTTATCTTGTATCCTCAAAGACAACGCCTTCCAACACGCTACAGCATATTCAGCATATAGCCGCACATCGCTGCTCACCCTGTCCATTATTTATGAGCATAGAGAATAATGTCCATGGGACATTTCAACCCTCCTGAAGCTGCCCAAGTTGACTCTTGGTGATATGATTGTGAAGCGTAAACGTGAAGCAACAACGACAGCTAAACAATGGTCAGGCAGACCTCATGTACTGATGGACAAGGACCATTGAAAAACTCGGAAATTTGTGGTAAGTTCCTATGGGACCAAACCGCTGGGGTCATCGGTCCATACTTAAGTTAACTTAAACTAACTTACGCTAAGTACAACACACACACCCGTGCCCCAGGGAGGACTCGAACCTCCGACGGAGGGAGCCGCGCGAACCGTAGCAAGGCGCCTAGACAACGCGGCTACCCCGCGCAGCGGGCCATTGAGCGTTGCGGATATTCAGTACAAAGAGGGATACTGTGAGGTTTGTTTTAATGGTAACACCGGTTATTTCCTCAGCGTACAACTACGATGCCGCAGCTCTATTTAAGAAACAAAGTGGATAAACAACCAAGAAAATGACAAAAGGTAGGCAGGAAAAGTCGTCCAATTTCGGTAAAGAAAGATCTTTGCTTTAGAAAACGTTAGAGGACCGGAGAAAACATGGAAGTTTGCGTATTTCTGTGTCTAGATGTGTTCTGAACATTACACAGTTGTTGTCCAGTCGTAATTCCTCGTCCACTGTCAGTTTTTAACATATGACTGAGAAAAGCAGCCGGCCGCGGTGGTCTAGCGGATCTAGGCGCTCAGTCCGGAACCGCGCGACTGCTACGGTCGCAGGTTCGAATCCTACCTCGGGCATGGATGTGTGTGATGTCCTTAGGTTAGTTAGGTTTAAGCAGTTCTAAGTTCTAGGGGACTGATGACCACAGATGTTAAGTCCCATAGTGCTCAGAGCCATTTGAGAAAAGCAACACGCATTCGAAGCTCCCAGAAGAGAAAGAAAAGCCTTCGTATCACACTGTACACCTGTGAAAATGGTGTATGTTCGACAGTGTAGAATATTAGTTGCTTAAATCCGTTCCTAATCACTCATTCTGGCTGCTTCTACGTTCTCTAGGAGTTTATTCGTATGAGACCGGCAACTTCGTCTCAGTTCTCCGACAGTGAACAGCTGTCGCTGCAATGACGTCACCAGGGCATCCCGCATAATCAACCTTGGCAAACATTTCCCGCGGTTTTAGTTTCACTGGATGGGATAAAGGGACAGAGCGACAGGGCGCGAGATTGGATTACGGGAGGAGGGGGGGGGGGGGGGGGGGTTGTGGATCGACCCGGCACGCCAGTCCGCATCTGAGAGTCACATTGTCAGCGGGTCAGCAGCGTTGTTCCATGCCAATTAAATACGAATCTGATCTTGACATCCTAAAAATAAACAAGCAGTGGCCATGCGCGAGCTGGACTCATGCACTGAGGACTCCGTACGAATATAATTATGTATACAGACACTCCATCGATTCTGGTAACGGAGGATCTCGACCGATTTTTGCCCGTTATCGACGTAGATACCGACAAGATATCGGTACCAGGGATTCCAAGGCTTTCGATAACGTTTTAGTTACAATTTTAAAATCGGTTAACAAATGGCAAAAGAAATATATTTTTTCGTGCGATATAATTACAAATTAAACATTTTCTGATTTGTCGGCCGGGGTGGCCGATCAGTTCTGGGCGCTACAGTCTGGAACCGCGCGACCGCTACGGACGCAGGTTCGAATCCTGCCTCGGGCAGTAGCAGCAGCGCGGTTCCCGACTGAAGCGCCTAGAACCGCTCGGTCGCAACGGCCGGCCCGTTTTTAATCGAAGCACTTCGTACTAGGTCTTCCACTTTTATTATTCCCGCTTGGTTCTTGCACATGTATATTACCCGTCTTCCCCTGCAGCTTACCCCTATTTTTCTCAGAATTTCGGACATCTTGCACCATTTTACATTGTCGAACGCTATTTTGTAGATCGACAAAATATGTGACGTAAATGGCCGTATCTTGTGACTGAATTCACTTAGAAGCTTCGCCTCTTTACAGCACGAAGGGATCGTAGACTTTAATATGCGACATGAATTTCAACTTGATACTTCTCCCCATTCCTGAGAAACAGGGTTTCCAGTAGTCGGTCAGAGAGGGAGGCACACAGACGGACGACAACGTGATCCTATAAGGTTACAACAGAAACCTAAAACTAAAATAAAACTAGAAGAAAAAGACATGCAAATGACGCTTTAAGTACCGTTATTCGGCGATGGAAAGCTCTGCCTCATGGCACCCATAGGTTTTCACGCTGCCTCTTTGGCGCAGTACCGACTGTCCCTTTTACGACAAAAACGCCACTGCTTTTGGACGTATTCCCGTTTTAGGGTCGTACATATTGTCCGAACGTTAAGCACAGAAATATGCCTTGGACTACGACCTAGTTCCCATAAAACAATATTCGCCACGAACGCACGTAAACCTGCGTTATACGATCCCATGAATTACCCATTATGTCCGGTAACAAGCTAATTTAAAACATATTGCTAGAATCGCAAAATGTGACTGGCTTAGTCAACTTCTGGTAGAAATTAATATAGATATTCTGTATAAATGTATATTTGGTTCCGTATTGTTGTTACTGCTGGTTTGTTGAGTGACGTGTTTCATCTTTATACTTTCTCTAGTATACCTTCGTTTTCTAGTAGATGCTAGTGATTTTTGAAACTTCCTGACAGATTAAAACTGTGAGCCGGACCAAGACTCGACCTCGGGACCTTTGACTTTCGCGGGAAAGTGCTCTACCATCTGAGCTACCCAAGCACGACTCACAGCTTTACTTCTGACAGTACCTCGTCTCCTACCTTCCAAACTTTACAGAAGCTCTCCTGCGGACCTTGCAGAACTAACACTCCTGAAAGAAAGGATATTTTCAGAGTGAAAATCTCATTCTGGAAACATCCCCGAGGCTGTGGCTAAGCCATGCCTCCGCAATATCCTTTCTTTCAGGAGTGCTAGTTCTGCAAGGTTCGCAGGAGAGCTTCTGTAAAGTTTGGAAGGCAGGAGACGAGGTACTGGCAGAAGTAAAGCTGTGAGGACGGGGCGTGAGTCGTGCTCGGGTAGCTCAATTGGCCTGCCTTCGGCAGTGACACAGTGCGGACCGTGTTGCCTGCCGGCCGCGCTGTGGTGCGCGCGCCTGTTTGTTTACGCCGGAGCAGCTTCGCGTGTGCGGTGTTGTGAGTTTAGAACGAGATGGCACACTCGTACAGAAAAACGACTTTGAAGTTCAGTTTTGCGAACGACTATACACGACCAAAGGCACACGAGATTGAACGTTTCTTCAGAGAAGAGGTAAAAATCGATCCACAGGAAATCGTGGGAATCAATTTATCGCTCGTTTCAAGCGTCGTCTATGTCAAGCTTGTTGACGAGGCTGCTTGCGAAAGACTTCTACAACGATCACCGAACGGGTATCGTTTCTGTCATGCCGACGGGAATGTTGGTGCGGTTACAGTCGATCACGCGGGAATGGGGATCCGCACTATACGAGTCTTCGAACTTCCGTTTGAGGTCCCGTCTGAACTTGTTACCGACGCCTTTCGACCATATGGTACAGTTCTATCCCATGTGGCCGAAAAATGGACGAGTTTTACCACGTACCCCGTTTTAAATGGGGTGAGACAAATACGGATAGAACTGCGCAAGCACGTCCCCTCTTATTTGTACATAGGAGGTTGTCGAGCGATTATAATCTATGATGGGCAACCTCGCACTTGCTCGGGGTGCGGGAAAGAAGGTCACGTCCGCTCGGAATGCCTCCAGCGACGTTTAGTGCAAACTCCACGGGATGACGTTCAGGCGCCACAACCGACGACTGTCTTACCGTTGACCTTTGTGGAAGCCCTGAGAGGCGACGTGAGGGAGACTTCCGATGGGCACCAGCAGCTGCCCCCTATAGAGAACATGGACGCCAATGGGCTGGAACTCCGACCACCGGTCCCACCACAGCAGACACAGGACAACACAGAAGAGATGCAGCTGACGGCCGCTCCAGGCTCACCCGAGGTGGCTGCCAGTGCTTTCACCGAGAGCGTGATAGGCCAGGCCCAAGACGGAGGATACGCAACCCCAACAGCCGATGCGGAAGCAAGGCAACGGAAACAGCGTTCGCCGAAGAGAAGAAAGAAGCGTCGACTGACTTCTGCTGACGATAGCCATAGTCCCGAGGGGACAGTGGACGACAACGACAGTATCGACCTGAGACCAGTGGATTCCACAGATACCGAGATGACGATGCAGGAACTACAAAGCGACGATAACTTGAACTCTCCTTCTGGTAACCGGAAGGCGGAAGTGGAGATGACAACTGTCCAACATCAGAGCGATGACAACGTTACCTCCCATCCTTCGACCAGTTCCGGAAATATGCTGGGGGACTGGGCGCAAGAAATGGACCAACAGGAACAGGATGAAAATACGAACGCGACGATTGAGGACAGTCCTGGCCAGAGGCCGGGAGGGGTCGGGAAATGTTGACCAACTTAGTGTGTTGAGGAGCGCCGGGGGTGCAGATGGACGCTTAATGACACCGCCCTACAACTGATGAACACAAGCCAGGCGTACCGCATTGCCACGATAAACATTAATGGCATACGGACACCGCTTAAAATTCAAATGCTGAAAGATATGTTACGCGCTGCGGACGTGGATATTGTACTCCTACAAGAAGTGCGTTTCACATCGCCGCCAGAGTTCTACGGTTACGAGGCACATTATTCAGTGCACGATGAAAGTGGATGCGGTGTGGCGATTCTCACCAGGGAAGGAATAGGAGTGGAGGACGTCAGGTCTCTCCCTTCGGCACGCGGCATAGCGATCACTGTCGACGGCGTTCGTTTCATCAATTTATACGCACCATCTGGCTCCACAAAACGAAGAGAAAGGGCGACTTTTTACACCGAAGAGATAGCACCGTTGTTCGCTGGACGCTTTGATAACTATATAGTGGGCGGCGACTTTAATTGTGTCGTCGACAAAAAGGACCAAGTACCTCATTATGTGCCATGCATGGAACTGCGTGCGTTGATTACCGAAATGGCGCTTCTGGATACCTGGGAACTGCAGCATGGTGACAGACCGGGTTATACGTTTGTCACAGGACACTCGGCGAGTAGACTTGATAGAGTGTACGTGACACGCGCTCTACGGACGACGCTACTGGATGCCGAAATCTGGCCAGCGGCTTTTACGGATCATATGGCGTACGTCTGTACGATTTCACTAACGCGTCAGAAGATATGGCGGAGTAAAGGTCACTGGAAAATGAATTGTGCACTTTTACGTGACACTGAATGTCACCGGTCGATAGAGGCGGCCTGGGAGACCTGCGTTCGCCGCCAACGAGCATTCACCTCGGTTCTCCAGTGGTGGATTAAATGCGCAAAACCAACGTTACGGCGAACGTTGATACGATACGGGCAGGACAAATCGCAGTGGAACCGCACAACGGCTGATTTTTATTTTACAGCCCTGAGGGAGCTGATGACCCAACAACCATCGCCGGAAAGGCACACGGCCATGCGCAGGATAAAAGCCAAGTTATTACAGCTGACGAGACTAAGAATGGAAGGTATAATGGTCCGGGCGAGACTGGCGGACACAGTTGCTGCCGAAACCCCCTCCATGCACCACGTGGTACGTGAACGCCAACGACGACGCAGGACTTTGATCAGGGAACTAATCTCTGAAACTGGCCAGCAAGTTGTGCACCAGCGTGATATTGCGCATGTGTTTACCGACTATTTCCGCCAGTTATATGGACCTGTACATGTGAACCACGAGACACTACATGATGTCATCTCGGAAATGCCAGATAGAGGACCACCTCTGGATGCAGAGACTTTCATCACAGCGATAACAGAGGACGAGCTGACAGACGCAATTGCCAGGGGGGCTCCGAACAAGTCCCCAGGACAGGACGGCTTCCCAATTGAATTTTACCGCGCCTTTGCATACCTCATGGGACGGACCTGGATTCAGATGTACAACGAACTCCTGTTACCGCAGACTGAGATACCTGCCGAATTCACGGAGGGTATCATCATCCCAATACCCAAACCACGCGGTGGCAGAAATCCAGGAGATTATAGACCACTCACTCTCTTGAACTGCGACTATAAGATTTTCGCGCGCATCCTTGGGGCTCGCCTGCGGTCTTCACTTTCTGATAGACTCCTCATAGATCAAACTTGCCTCGGCGGTAAGAGCAACGTACATACGGCGCTCAGTGACTACCGAGATATCATCGCGTTAGCAGCGGCATGCCGAGTGCGTGGGGCACTCGTCGCTATTGACTTCGATCATGCATTCGACAGAGTGGATCATACCTTTTTGCATGCGGTTATGGGCAGATTGGGAATCCCACAGGCCTTCATCCTAGTGGTCATGCGACTGTTACACGGCGTACGATCCAAGGTCTCGGTGAATGGGCGGGGCACTGACTACATCGTTATTTCAAGGTCAGTTCGTCAAGGTTGCCCCCTTTCGATATTTTTGTATGCAATGGCTTTGGAACCCTGTCTATATGGTCTCCGAAGACGGTTGGAGGGAGTGCCGTTGCCACAACTGACCTTTCATTGCCGCGCTTATGCTGACGATATGATGCTGGTGGCACGGACAGGCGAAGAAGTACGTACGGCGTTGGCATGGATACAGCGATATGGGATGGCGGCAGGAAGCGTGCTTAATCTACAAAAAACACGCTGCATGAATGTCGGTCGAGGATTACAACCGGGGGAGGAAGGCCCGCTCATCTTGGTTAAGACCATAAAATGCCTAGGTATTACGTTCCACACGGATGTGCAGCGGACAGCAGCGGATAACTACCGACGCGTATTGAAGCTGATGCGGACAATGGTGCTGTTACAGAAATTAAGAGCGTTGGATATGATTCAGAGGGTGACCTATGTTAACGTATACCTGGCACCGAGACTCACTCACGTAGCGCATGTCCTGCCTTTAACGCGCACAATAGCTTCACGGATACAAGCAACTTTCGGAACCTACGTGAGTGTGGGACACCTGTTTAAGATCCGATACACAACGCTTACGCTACCACCTGGAGAGGGTGGACTTGGTCTAGTGAACGTATATGAAAAGGCACGGGCGTTATTCGTCAGTACGATTTTCCGACAGTGGCGCGGTCAATTTCGCAATATCTCGGGTGCGTTGGCCGACGTACTAGCGCCCACTTCAATGCTGCCCCCAGTCGATGTGGGCCATATTTCACCGAAGCTGTCACATTTCAAGTCTTTTTTTTTGGAGCTTAGCTATGTCAGAGATTCATTCCCAACAACACGACTACCGACGACGCGAGACGTATACCAACTCTTACTGCGCCGGTGCCCCAGGAATACCCTGGAAAAGAAGTACCCAGACAAGAACTGGCGACAGATATGGCGCGTTATACGGAACGTTTACCTCCCAACGTCTGTACGCTCAACATGGTATGTGGTGATAAATAGGAAGTTCGCAACGAATCAACGGCGGCACGCGATTCATTTGGCAGACACTCCACTATGTTTAGGCTGCGCAACAGTGGACACTGAGGAACATCGTTTAACATGTAGTGGGACGGCTCCAGTGTGGCACTTGGCACAACAGATATTGGCGTTCCTGTTACGCTCCGCCCCTCACACAATTTCATCAGACACGCTTTTTTTCCCCCAAGAATATTATTTCCCGGTCCAAAAAACCAATGCAGTGACATGGGTGCGGGGAATGGTGGTGGGCTACGTGTATAACGAATCGGAAAAGGACAAAATTGATTTTTGGCATTTTCTCCTGGATGGACACACGAAGCTGCAACAGCATAAGAAATATAGACAAGACTTCGCTAATTACTTGCGACTTACATTTACCGACCCGCCGGCCAGGTGGGGTGTGACGGGTGAGAGATGAGATAGACGAAGAAGCCGAGATAGACATCGATCACACTTACGGACCCTTAGTTCATTTCGAGAAGACGACCCAGTCTTACACCAACGTCTGGAGAACGAGTCGATAGATGGCTCTCTTGCTCTATCGAACGTCGGGTCGTGAGCAGGTGTCGCCCCCGACACGAATTTCATTTCATTGCTACAGGAGCATGTTTCTTTTGTATTTGTACTATCCGCAATGTCTTCATGTCTTTCATTTGGGAATTTTCAGTTTTATTCATTTCATTAATTAATTAATTTTCTAAGTAGCCACTATTTGTCAACATATGGACTTTGTAGACACTATTTATGCGATAGTACAACAACATGTATGTCAGCAAAGGTGGTAAGCCTGACATTGGACTAAAAAAAAAAAAAAAAAATTTGGTAGAGCACTTGCTCGCGAAAGGCAAAGGTCCGAAGTTCGAGTCTCGGTCCGGCACACAGTTTTAATCTGCCAGGAAGTTTCATATCAGCGCACACTCCGCTGCGGAGTGAAAATCTCATTCGGGCTGGTGATGTTTGTTTGCATCTTTTGTGGTGATTATGATACGAATAAATACACATCAAGAGAAACAGAGAACGTTGGTGTAGAAAGTATGCAATGACAAGCATTACATAGGAAATAATCGAATAAAATAAGACAGTCTAAATGTGGTTGACTAAAAAAAGGTCGGGAAAGTGGAAGTAGGAGTCTCGCTTGTAGGTTACGTACAAACTTAATTATGTACATAGATAGTTCATCCATAGCTTTTGATTAGTGAGTTTCCGAGTATCAAAATGTGTGACGTAAATGGGCGCAGTTTTGATCAAATTGACATAAAATCTTAAATTTTTTTCGTCGCCAAGAGATCGTAGATTTTAGTATTTGAGAACTAACCGTTCTTAAGAACAAGGGGTCTTAATAGACGAACCGACAGACACAAAAAAGTGATCCTTTGTGATGCCGTTTTGACCTGCTGAGGTACAGAACCCTAAAAAGGAGAGATAGAGGAAAAGAAAGAACAGCACTGAGAATCAAGTGGCAGTGCTACGAAGTCGCACCGCATAGGACAGACCGCGCCCAGAAATAAATCGAATATTCGTTAAAGGCACTTGCCTTCGCTGCGAGACAGCAAGCAATAAGCAAACGATTGCCTCGCTCCAGCCTTCAACACGCTGCCGATAAAATACGGCGGTGCAGGAAAAAAAGTAAGCGAACGAGCGGCGGCTGCGTAGGCAGGAGTCTGGCAATCTGGCGCACAGATTACGTGTGTCGCCACCCCAGCCCAGCGCAGCGCAGCGCCACCCCGCGCCCGCCCCTCGCTGCTGCAGCTGGCGCGTCGCTGGCGCCACTACGTACTGTTTGTTGCTGCAAATTGCGTCAATTAGTGGCGCCGGGAGTCGCTGCCCCGCTCCACGGTCGGCCGTTCAGAATTCCCCACGGGCGCTGGCGATCCAGCGCCTCTGTCCGTATCGTCAGGGCGACAAGGAAGATAAGGGTTTAATGTCCCGTCTTTGGTGAAGTCACTAAGAGATGGAGCGGCTGTAGAGTGTGCCTGATCCGAATAGGCGGAGTAGTCGCGTGCGCGTAGCAAAAGTGTGTAAGTCAGCCTTATGACTGGTTTGATGCGACCCGCCAACCTATTCATCTCAGAGTAGCACTTGCAATCTACGTCCTCACCGAGCGAGGTGGCATAGTGGTTAGCACACTGGCCTAGCATTCAGGAGGTCTACGGTTCAAAACCGCATCCGCCCATCCTGATTTAGATTTTCCGTGCTTTCCCTAACTCGTTTCAGGCAAATACCGAGATGGTTCCTTTGAAAGAACACGTCTGACTTCCTTCCCTGTCCTTCCCTAGTCCGCCGGGACCGATGACCTCGCTGTTGGGTCCCCTTCCCAGAATCAACCAAAAACCAATAAACCAAACAAAGCCGGCCCGTGTGACCGAGCGGTTCTAGGCGCTTCAGTTTGGAACCGCGCGACCTTTACGGTCGCAGGTTCGAACCCTGCCTCGGGCATGGATGTGTGTGATGTCCTTAGCTTAGTTAGGTTTAAGTTGTGCTAAGTTCTAGGGGACTGATGATCTCAGATGTTAAGAACCATAGTGCTCAGAGCCATTTGAATCAAACCAACCAACCTACGAAGCCGGCCGGGGTGGCCGAGCGGTTCTAGGCGCTACAGTCTGGAACCGTGCGACCGCTACGGTCGCAGGTTCGAATCATGCCTCGGGCATGGATGTGTGTGCTGTTCTTAGATTAGTTAGGTTTAAGTAGTTCTAAGTTCTAGGGGACTGATGACCACAGCAGTGAAGTCCGATAGTGCTCAGAGCCATTGGAACCATTTGAGCCTTTCCTCGTCGATTCTCCGAAGAACCTCCTCACCTTATCAGTCTACGTAATTTTTAATATTCTTCTGTAGCATCACATCTCAAATGCTTCCAGGCTCTTCTTTTCTCGATTTCACACAGTTCATGTTTCATTACCATATAATGCCGTGTTCCGAACGTACATTCTCAGAACTTTCTTCCTCAAATTAAGATCTATGTTTGATACTACCAGACTTCTCTCGTCCCAAACGCCCTTTTTGCCATTGCTGGCGTGCTTCTTATACCCTCCTTGCTCCGTTCAGATGTTCAAATGTGTGTGAAATCTTATCGGACTTAACTCCTACGGTCACCTGTCCCTAAGCTTACACACTACTTAACCTAAATTATTCTAAGGACAAACACACACATCCATGCTCGAGGGGGGACTCGAACCTCCGCCGGGACCAGCCGCACAGTCCACGACTGCGTCGCCTGAGACCGCTCGGCTAATCCTGCGGGACTTGCTCCGTTCGTCATGGGTTATTTTGCTACCTTGGTAGCATAATTCCGTAACTTCATCTACACTCTGATCACCAATTCAGATCTCAAGTTTCTCGTCGTTCTCATATCAGATACGTTTCATTACTTTCCTCTTTCTTCGATTTACTCTCAGTCCATATTCTGTATTAACTACGCTGTTCATCCATTCAACAGGTCCTGTAATTCTTCCTCACTGCCACGGAGGATATGAATGTCATCAGCCAATCTTGTCATTGATTTCCATTCACCATGAATTTTGAATCCCGCTTTTGAATCTTTCTTCTATCATCCTCATTGCTTCTTCGATGTACAGATTGAATAGCAGGGACGAAAGACTACATTCCTCTCTCACATCCTTTTTTATTCCGTACACTTCGTTCTCGTTCTTCCACCATTATCTTTTCCTCTTGGTTCTCGTACATATTGTACAGTATATTACACGTCTTGCCCTGCAGCTTATCCCTAGTTTTTTCAGGATTTCGAACATCTTGCACCATTTTACATTGTCGAACGCTTTATTCAAGTCGAAAATCCGAGGTATGTGCCCTGATTTTTCTTCGGTCTTGCTTTCATTATCAAACGCATCGTCAGAAGGGTCTCTCTGGTGCCTTTACCTTTCCTAAAGCCGAAATGATCGTCACCTAACATATACTCAATTTTCTTTTCCGTCCCTACACGTGCGAGTAGTAACCGTGCTCTGAGAGATCTATATAAACGTAATTATGTACACAGATAGCTGAACTGTAGTTTTTGATAAGTGAGTTCGAGATTATCAAAATATATGACATTAAAGCCGCATATTTTGATTGCATTGACTAACAAGCTTAAATTTTTTACACCGCCAAGGGACCGTAAATCCTTCATCTTAATATATCTACCTGTTCTTTAGCTTAAGGGGTCTTAATAGACGGACACGCAGATGGACAACAACTGGACAAAAAATCATTTTTATGTTATATAATTAGAAATAAAAAATTTTCGGATTTTTTTCCTATAATTGTACTGCGAAACTTTTCTTCTGGCATCTCGTGGTCGTGCGGTAGCGTTCTCGCTTCCCACGCCCGGGTTCCCGGGTTCGATTCCCGGCGGGGTCAGGGATTTTCTCTGCCTCGTGATGGCTGGGTGTTGTGTGATGTCCTTAGGTTAGTTAGGTTTAAGTAGTTCTAAGTTCTAGGGGACTGATGACCATAGATGTTAAGTCCCATAGTGCTCAGAGCCATTTGAACCATTTTTTTTTCTTCTGGCCAAATTTCATGATTCTAGGTCAACGGGAGGTATCATGTAGGCTTTGATGAGCGAGTTTGCGAATATCAAAATATTGACATAAAAGGTCGTATCTTTTGATTACATTGATTTAAAATTTTAAATATTATACACCGCCAAGGCACCGTAAATCTTAGTATTTGTTATAAATTTCATACTTGGGCCTGTTCCTGAGAAAAGATGTCTTACAGACAGACAGACAACAAAATAATGCTATACAGAGTTTTATCGATCGAGATACGAAACCCTAATTATTCAAGTCGTTCTCCAAACTCTACTCGTTCAGTTATAATTCAACATAATTTACTTTTTGACGTACATAAAGCAAAATTTGAAATTGCGCACTAAGATCAAAGGTGGGACTCGATCGGTACTTAATCATTCATACAATCATCAAGTGTCTCACATTATGAATTTTTTCTCCGCGCCTAGCATTCGTTACGAGGCGGCGGGCATCATGTAACAGCGGAACAACAAATGAGTCGCGAATTAAAGAGTAATTTGTAACCTACAGATGTGAAGATACTGTGGGTAAACAATGCTCGCGTGCAACTTGGGCGGTGGTTTAATGCCGTTACGTTGCGGAAAGCGGCTGTCACGGAAGGGTAAGCCCGGGCGATCAGTGGGGGGCCGGGGGCGGGGGGCTGGCGAGACTGTAGTAATTAGATGCAAATCAGGGGCGGGAGGCGCCCCCAGGGCCCGACGGCGGTCGGCTGGCGGCCGTCGCCGGTGCGGGCGATATTGATAGCCGGGGAGGCCGCTGACGTCACGGCGCGGCGCACACGTGCTGCGGGCTGCCTAGCGGCAGGCGGCAGGCGGCGGCCGCCCCCGCGTCGCGTGCCGCCACCGCCGCCGCCGCCGCGGCTCCAGCCGGCAGAGATAGGCGCACCTGTCACGCCGCCTCCGGTCGATTACCGCCCACGCGCCGCCGGGCCCGGCCTTCGCCTCGCAGCGCGCGCGCTCCTACCGCTGTCTGCTGTCATTTACGGCCTCTGCAAAACATCACGCAGAGGTTGATTAGTCTGAAATGTTACACAATAAAAGTCGTCGTCCCGGACTTGAAAGAAATCTCCCGTTGTTTCTGTGTACTAGGGATGTAATGTACCTTAGCCTCCAACTCCGTCAGTCGGGAGTTCCGATTGAATTTACACCTCCGGCTTAGCTACTGCCTTCGTCTCCCGTTCTGTTGAATCCCAGGGTTTAAAAAAGGTGGTGGGTCTAAATTTCAGTTTCAAAGTTCAAAAATCGTCATCATTCCGAAACCAAGAAATTTAAGCTTCATCGTACTATCTTCGTGATCTTCTTACCATTCTTCTACACTTGGGTCTGTAGTCATAGCATTTCCTTGGTACCTCGCTTTGATCCATAGGTAGTAGATGCTCTGCCTTTCCTTTCTGTGTTATTGGATCTTTTCTACAAGGGGCAGTGAAATGAAAACGAGACAGATAACAAAAAAAGTAGCAGTCGCAGACCTTATCTCCGTTAGCGGCGGATGCAGTCATGGAAGCCTTTGAAGTAACGGCACTTTGTTCTGCTATTTTACGCACACGAAGCTGGTTCAGATACGTGGTCGAACGTTCACTACATGGCCTCATGGTGAAACTGAGATTCATAGGTTTCACGAATACCTGAATAAAGTGCACGGGAAGATACATTTCTCGCTGGAGGTAGAGAAGAACGGCACAGTTCCATTAGTGGACGTGGAAATACACAGGACAAAGGACAGCACACCCTGTACAGAGTACAACGGAAGCCTACACATATGGGCAGGCATTTGCACGCCTGATGCAACCACCAACCTTGTCCATCCGTACGCAGCTCCTAAGCGATGCTCAAAATGTAACACATGGGCTCAAAAGGCTGCGCACAACGTACGTGGTGGCCTGTGGCTACAACCATAAGTCAATCCGAATAGCGGCGGCAACAAACATAAGGAAGCGAGACAGGAAAGAAATCGAGAAACTGCAACCAACAGCGCGCTTACCTTACGTGAAAAATGTCAGTGCCCGGATTGGTAAACTCCTCCGTCGGTTTGGTGTCCAGCCTGTCTAACACAACAGCCGGAAGATCCATGACATGCTAGGCTCCACAAAGGACAAGACAGATGTCTTACTCACTGCAGGTGAGTACAAGATGGAATGTCGTTGTGGAGAAGTATACACCGGTGAGACTGGTAGGCCGACAGCAACGCGCACACGAGAACATCGGCGATACATTCGTCTGGGGCAGCACAGCAAATCTGCAGTGACGGAAGACCGACAATAATGCGGCAAGTTTAACGAAACCCGCGTACTGACTAAACAGCCGGATTTGAGGAAACTCAAGTTCAGAGAAGCCACAGAAACAATAAAACATCGTAACAGCACGAGGAGAAGGGATGGGTACAGGCTTGCCCCATCCCGGCTGCCAGCCCCTTGCGTCCAATAGCCCGCACCAACAACTCGCTCATTTGCTGATGAGCACCAATCATAGAAATCAATACATGAAGCGATAGACAACAGCAGATCCCCACTCCGTCCACCGTAGCAGCCTATTATAATAAAATTCTCCTCCTTCCGCCTCAAGTGACCAATCAGAACCCCTACTGTTGTGTCTAGACAAGACAGCCTAGACACAATGAGAGGAAGCCGAAAGGCACGCGCTAAGCTAAAGCAGGATGGCGTGAGGTCTGAAACAGGATACGTAATGAATGCTATAAAGAAAAGTACGTAGCTTCTGGAATACTTTAATCCATCCTTTTGGTACATCTGGAGATTGTGGCGATACAAGTGAGACTCTTTAGATACATGCAATGTTACTAATGGCGCCTTGCTAGGTCGTAGCCATTGACTTAGCTGAAGGCTATTCTAACTATCTGCTCTGCAAATGAGCGAGGCTTCGTCAGTGTGCATCGCTAGCTACGTCGTCCGTACAACTGGGGCGAGTGCCAGTCCGTATCTCGAGACCTGCCTTGTGGTGGCGCTCGGTCTGCGATCACACAGTGGCGACACGCGGGTCCGACATGTACTAATGGACCGCGGCCGATTTAAAGCTACCACCTAGCAAGTGTGGTGTCTGGCGGTGACACCACACCCACCTTTCAAAATCGTGAGGTAACGTCGTGCTCCGTGAGCAGCAGTGACAAAATATAAGCGTCTCCTCACGGCTAGGCACGTCAGTAGACCCAGAAGAAGGACTCTGTAACCATAGCCGAAACGTTGATTTCTCCAGGAACGCTTTTTAAATTATGACTCGGTTCAATGCTCAAAAAACTTTTATGACAAGCAAGTAAACTATTTATTATTTCAAAAGTAATCGCCATGCCTGTTGATATAAGGGTACTCAAATGAAAACAGATCACCCACCACAACGGGACTCGTTCAATATGGCGCCCCAAATACTTGGCGTTTGTCCTATACAACTGGTCTCATCGAACTTTATTTCATGAGTCCCTGACCACAGCTGATTTGTTTGGTTTAGTCTGGTACGTCGCTGACGTTCCTTGCATCTCTCCTCGACCGTTCTGTGGTCTGCCCCACACTAGACGTGCCACATGACACAGTTTACGTTCCAAGAGTGGAACATGGTGGCGCCTGATGATTTGGGTAGACATATTGTCGTATATCATGAGCCCCCCTGCAACGTCACAGCACAGCCAAGGACTATGTGACAATTTTGGCAGGTCCATCCCATGGTACAATGTTTGTTCGCTAATGGTGATGCTGTTTTCCAAGACAGGGCCCCTGTTCACAAAGCTCCCATCGCCAGGGGCTTGTTTAGTGAGTAGGTGAATGAATTGCCACCACAGTCACCAGATCTCAATTTTATTTAGGTTTTGTGGACTAGTTTGGAGAGAAGATTACATCCACCTCCAACGCCATTACCTGAACTTGTCCGTATTTTGGAAGAAGAATGGTATAAGACTGCTTTGAAAACCATACTGCTTCATCTTCATCTGCATACGTACGTCACAAGCTACCGTATGGTGCGGAGGGTACCCTGTACAACTCCTAGTAATTTAGGTTTGTTTATAAATAAATAAATAAATCTTCTGCTACCAGTCGCGATTTTCTTTATTTTACTATTCACACGACGCGTTTCGAAAAATAATTCCCATTTTCAAGTGCGTTTTTTTTACGTGTCTTAAGCCATCTCTTTTGATGTTGTCAGTGTGTGTGAGTCTGCTTCATTCTGTTGACTTTTACTGTAATACATAAGAAACGCGATTTTTAGTTGGGTATCAATTCTTTCTGTGAGGTTAGTGGCTAAAGTTTGAGAACAATTTGTACTTACAGTTTTCTAATGGTCCATTTGTGTAGAGAGTCACACACACTTAACATCACACACAACTTGTACATTTTACACATCGAAAATATCTTATATAAACAAAACAGTTACAAAGATCTTCTTATAGGTAGTTCACAGAGATAACATTATAGGTCTTCCACAGATTATGATATGCTTTTGTACAGAGGTTAATTTATCTTTACAATTTGGCTCATGAATTACTTATACTGATTTTACAATAGTGCTTATTTCTATGTTTTACTATTTTTATTTAAGTATATTGTCGAAACATCTGAAGAAATTCACTGATTCACTTTCAAGTTTTTCATTTAATATTTTATCTTCATATTTTCTGTAATGTGAATATATCTCCAGTTCTTCAAGCAAATCCATTTTATGTCCTTTATTTAGTCGGTGGAGTACTTTGACATTTTGCTCTATTTTTCCAAATGGGTGTCCTGTATTATGTATGTGTGTTGCTATTGCTGATGTAGTGTGTTTGTTGTGTGTGTATGCTCTAATGTGCTCTGTGTACCTGGTGTTGATATTTCGGCCTGTTTGTCCTACGCAGAACTTGGAGCATTCCTGGCATGTTACCTTGTATATTCCAGAGTCTGAATATGGATCATGATTACACTTGATATTATGTATTAGTTTCTGGTGTAGTTTATTGGATGTAGAAAACCCAATTTTTACTATGTGGTTTTTGAAAATATTTTCAATCTTCTGTGATACATTGCCTATGTATGGAATGCTAGATGTATATTTGTTTTTCTCTTTTTCTTCAAAAATGGCTGTGAGCACTATGGGACTCAACTGCTGTGGTCATAAGTCCCCTAGAACTTAGAACTACTTAAACCTAACTAACCTAAGGACATCACACACATCCATGCCCGAGGCAGGATTCGAACCTGCGACCGTAGCGGTCGTGCGGTTCCAGACTGTAGCGCCTTTAACCGCTCGGCCACTCCGGCCGGCTCTTTTTCTTCTGTGATGCAGTTTGTACCTGGGTTTCTCTTCACTTTGTCTAAGATTGTGTCAACCATGGAAGCATTGTAACCATTGGCAACTGCAATCTTCTTCACTTTGTTTATTTCTTGTTGCATATTTTCTTGGTTCAATGGTATTTTTGTTGCCCTATGCAGCATTGACCTGTAAGCTGCCTGTTTATGAATATTTGGGTGACATGAGGTTGCAGGGATTGTGGTGTCAGTCATTGTGTTTTTCCTATAAATTTTGAATGTGCATGTGTTGTTGTGTCTTGTAATATTTAGGTCCAGAAAGTTGATACTTTTATTTTGCTCATGTTCCAGTGTAAATTTGATTTTCTCATTTAGATTATTGACACGATTAAGAATGTCTGTGATGTCTTTGGTATCTCCTTTCACTAACAGTAGTGTGTCATCTACATATCTCCTACAAAATTCTATTTTCCTTAGGCAAGGTTCTTGGCTGTCAAATAATTTTTGTTCTAAGTGATTTATGTATATGTCAGCTATGTTACCGGATATACATGATCCCATTGCTAGGCCATCTGGTTGCTTATAAATGTTGTCATTAAAGGTAAAGTAGTTGTAACTTAGGGTTAACTGAAGGAGTTCCATAAATTCGACAATCTCTGTGTATGAAAGTTTCTTGTGTTGCATAAGGTTCTTTTGTATTACTGTTAGAGCTTCTTGTAAAAAAAAAAAGCTGCACTTGAAAATGGGAATTATTTTTCGAAACGCGTCGTGCGAATAGTAAAATAAAGAAAATCGTGACTGGTAGCAGAAGATTTATTTATTTATAAACAAACCTATTGTATCTACAGTCGCAGGCTTTCAAAAACCATTTATAATGGATCATATCAGATCCTAGTCATCTCTTTTCCTGTTCCACTCGCAAATAGAGCGAGGGAAAAACAACTGTCAATATGCTTCCATATAAGCCTAATTTCTTGTGTCTTATCTTCGTGGTTGTCGGCAGTAGAATAATTCTGCAGTCAGCGTAAAATGTCGGTTCTCTAAATTTTCTCAGTGGTGTTCCTCGAAAAGAACTGCGCCTCTTCTGCAAAGAGTCCCATTTGAATTCCCGAAGCATCTCCGTAATACTTGCGTGTTGTTCGAACCTACCATTAAGGAAATCTGGCAGCTACCTCTGAATTGCTGACATGTTTTCCTTCTGTCCGACCTGTTGCGGATCCCAAACACTCGAGCAGTAGTCAAGACTGGGCCGCACTAATGTCCCGTATGCAGTCTCCTTTACAGATGAACCACGTTTTCTTAAAATTCTCCCAATAAATCGAAGCTCACCATTCGCCTCCCCTACTAAATGCTTGCAGGACCTATATTTATCCATTCTGAGAAGATTCGAAACTGTTTTGGATGTCAACGGTTTTCTACGCGATATTCGACACGATAACGTTTTGTGTTTCTGGTATTACCACATTTTTATCTACCCCTGTATAGCAGCTGTATCCCTGTATCCACCAGAAGATGACTGTATGGAAATCACACTATGTACAGCATCGGAAATGCTGTAGTGTGTGCCACAGTAATGGTGCTACAACAATACTCGTGGTTTGAAAGTGGTTTACTGGCGTAGGGGGTGCTGGTTGTGGTGCTGAGGACTCGGGAGAAGGCTGTGAGAAGACGGGGGAACGACAATGAGCGGAACTACGGCGGTAGCGAGTGGTCCGGCGTGAGGGGGGGAGGAGGAGGGAGAAAACGGCGATGGCGGGGGAGGGGAGAGGGGGGGGAGGCGTGTGGCCTGTCATTAGGCGCGCCGCCGCTGCCGCCCAGGCCGTAGCGGCCCGACCCGGCTGTGGCGGCGCGGCGGGCCGTTGCCCGCGGCTGTCCTCCACTACGGTGAAGCCACTGAGCTCTGTCTGACGACCAGCGCCGAGCTGGAAGGCATAATATCCTCGGCCCAGAAGACGCAGCAGCTACAATCTGTTCAAAATTACTTTAGTCCTAGTAGCCCTGGTCAACTAATATCGTAACTGCGTTACTTGTACGTTATGTGTATTGCGTACCTATCTTTTTGTTTGCGTAACCGATCAGTGTCTTACTAAATTTCTCTACAAACCGGCAGTAGTGAACCGTCTTGTAGCTGCGTGAGGATATATAAAGGACCGCATAACCTACGGAACATTTGTGTTCTAGACTGTTATCCTTTTGTTTGTTACTTAAAAATAAACAGTATTTATAGCAAATTGAAATTGCCAGTGATTAATTGAAGATTTATCGAGAATTAGTTGATCAGTAACATGAAACAGAGAGATGTTGTAGTAAAAGCAAAAAAAATTACAGATTTATGATTCAAGGCTAGAAAACGCAATTTTCTCAAAAATGGTAAAATTTAAAAACTGGAAAATAAAAACGTATCAGACATTGCTTTAATACTTCATCGAGCTAATATTAAACATGTTTTTGTTACTTAGCCGGCTGGTGTGGCCGGGCGGTTCTAGGCGCTTCAGTCCGGAACCGCGCGACCCCTACGGTCGCAGCTTCGAATCCTGCCTCGGGAATGGATGTGTGTGATGTCCTTAGGTTAGTTAGGTTTAAGTAAATCAGTTAGGTTTAAGTAGTTAGGGTTAAGTAGTTCTAGGTTCTAGGCGACTGATGACCTCAGAAGTTAAGTCGCATAGTGCTCAGAGCCATTTGATCGTCCTCCATGCAGTCCTGACTTCGATCCATCCGATTTTCATCTGTCTCCAGAACTTAAGGAACACCTTCAGGAACTTCACTTTGACAGTGATGAAGCAGTGCAAGCAGAGGTGAGATAATGGCTTCGCCAATGAACAATCTACAGTGACGGTATCAACAAAGTGGTCTGCTGTTGGGAAAAAGTGTTCGTCACCATGGTGAGTATGCTGAGAGATAGATATACTCTGAGAGAAAAAAAAGACGTACCACGAAGGAGTTATGCAAATTGGTCACAAACTGATATCGACGGAAAATGTAAAACTGTAAGCTTTGGTGGTCGATGGATGAATGTGTCTGGCTGTGCACAATTTCAAAAATGGTTCTGAGCAATATGGGACTTAACATCTAAGGTCATCAGACCCCTAGAACTTAGTAACCCGAACTAACCTAACGACACCACACACGTCCTTGCCCGAGGCAGGATTCGAACTTGCGACCGTAGCGGCCGCGCGGTTCCAGACTGAAGCGCCTAGAACCGCTCGGCCACACTGGCCGGTGCACAATTTCTCCACGTAGCTGGGGAGCATGGTAAACAGGGAACATGTCGGTACCAGGACATAAGGTCGTTGGGAATTTCATTATCTGTACTCAGTTGAACAGTAACTTCGCCACGCAGATCGCCGCGTGAGCAATATAGTACACGCAGATATCAGCGCTTGAGAGAGACCGTATAGTTCGGCTCAAAGAAGCCGGTTGGAATAAGCGACAAATCGCTCAGCATTTGAATAGGACTTTTCGACGATGTTCACGGGAATCGGTGAACCACGACCGAACATAGCAAAAAGAAGGCGGCGTTCGATCAAGAGAGACGACAGAACGTGAGGACTGAGCAATTGTCACAGGGGCAGTGAGAGCCCCAGATTCATCACTACCATCCATCCCATGCACAACTGGCTGATGCTTCAGTGATCACAAGGATCATTAATAAGTGCCTCACATAAAGTAGGCTCAGCTCACGGCGCACTTCGCCCCGACTACCATTGACCTCTGTAGACCAACAACCCCCTTGATGGTGGTGTCGGGCACATTCAGCTTGGAATCTCATTCACTGGAGCGGAAATGTCTTCAGCGAAGAGTCACGCTTTGACCTGAGCCCTGTTGTTGTTGTTGTTGTGGTCTTCAGTCCTGAGACAGGTTTGATGCAGCTCTCCATGCGACTCTATCCTGTGCAAGCCTCTTCATCTCCCAGTACCTACTGCAACCTACATCCTTCTGGATCTGCTTAGTGTATTCATCTCTTGGTCTCTCTCTACGATTTTTACCCTCCACGCTGCCCTCCAATACTAAATTGGTGATCCCTTGATGCCTCAGAACATGTCCTACCAACCGATCCCTTCTTCTGGTCAAGTTGTGCCACAAACTCCTCTTCTCCCCAATCCTATTCAATACTTCCTCATTAGTTATGTGGTCTACCCATCTAATCTTCAGCATTCTTCTGTAGCACCACATTTCGAAAGCTTCTATTCTCTTCTTGTCCAAACTACTTATCGTCCATGTTTCACTACCATACACGGCTACACTCCATACAAATACTTTCAGAAATGACTTCCTGACACTTAAATCTATACTCGATGTTAACAAATTTCTCTTCTTCAGAAACGCTTTCCTTGCCATTGCCAGTCTACATTTTATATCCTCTCTACTTCGACCATTATCAGTTATTTTGCTCCCCAAATAGCAAAACTCCTTTACTACTTTAAGTGTCTCATTTCCTAATCTAATTCCCTCAGCATCACCCGACTTAATTCGACTACATTCCATTATCCTCGTTTTGCTTTTGTTGATGTTCATCTTATATCCTCCTTTCAAGACACTGTCCATTCCATTCAACTGCTCTTCCAAGTCCTTTGCTGTCTCTGACAGAATTACAATGTCATCGGCGAACCTCAAAGTTTTTATTTCTTCTCCATGGATTTTAATACCTACTCCGAATTTTGCTTTTGTTTCCTTTACTGCTTGCTCAATATACAGATTGAATAACATCGGGGAGAGACTGCAACCCTGTCTTACTCCCTTCCCAACCACTGCTTCCCTTTGATGTCCCTCGATTCTTATAACTGCCATCTGGTTTCTGTACAAATTGTAAATAGCATGCCGCTCTCTGTATTTTGCCCCTGCCACCTTTAGAGTTTGAAAGAGAGTATTCCAGTCAACATTGTCAAAAGCTGAGCCCTATGACCTACGAAGACGTTTCTGGAGACTCCCTGGAGAGTAACAGGATACCAGTCTGACTGTGGTCCGCTATGCGGCCCGTCAACCAGGAGTGATAATTGGGGTGCCACTGCTTTTCATAGCAGGACCCCCTCGGTTGTCATTCGCGGCACCCTTACGCCACATCGGTACGTCGACGACATTCTACGCTCCATTTTGCTACCCTTGATAGCAAGCCATCCTGAGCTTACATTTCAGCAAGATAATGCCCGACCGCAAACGGCGTGCTTGCCAAAGACTGCCTTATCCAGCTACATCGCCGGATCTCTCCCCAACTGAGAACGTTTGGAGCATTACGGGCAAAATTATTAAAAAAATGTCTTGCTCAGGTTTGAGGTCTAGACAGCGAGTACATGTATCAGCACAACTCGCAGCAGTTGGAGAAGACTGATTCGGTCGTCAAAATAATGTGCATAAAATGGAAATAACAACACGCAGAAGTGCACTATTAATCATTCACGCCGAGAAAAGCTGAGAGATCGCAATGTGCGAGATGATGAAGGTTGCGGAAAGTGGTTTCCAACTGTCGGACCGGCAGTCCAACAGGAGAGTGGGAGAGTAGTGGGTGGTGCGGAAGACGCGGGCAGCGGTGCAGTGTCCCGGCAGCGGGCGGCGCCATTACGGCGCTGCCAGCCGCTAATCGCGGCCGCGGCGCTAAATGAATCATTAAGCACAATTACCGCCCAGGGCAGCGCGCCGTCCGCTAATTCCGGCGGCGAGGCCCGCGCCGCGGCGCGCCGTGCTGCCGGAAGCGGCCGGCGCTCGATGCCAGCCGAGGCGCGCCCGCCGCCGCTCGATATTCAAATTAAACACAACGCCGCCTACCGGCCGGGGGCGCGCGGCCGGCAGGAAGTGGCCCAGGGGGCGAGCGGCCTCCTGCTGTCGCTTTCCCGTTTCCCGCTGCCCCCCACCTCCAACTCTCTGATCCTTCAGGCTACATCTCTTCAAGTTTAAGAAAGTTTTAACTTACTCCGAAGAGCCTAAACATAACGATCACCTGTTCAATAGCATGTTGTTCCACTTGCAAAACACAGTACAACAGAGATCCTGCGCGGCATGGACTCTACATGTTTTGACAGGATTACAGAAGTATACAGGGTGAGTCACCTAACGTTACCGTTGGATATATTTCGTAAACCACATCAAATACTGACGAATCGATTCCACAGACCGAACGTGAGGAGAGGGGCTAGTGTAATTGGTTAATACAAACCATTAAAAAATGCACGGAAGTATGTTTTTTAACACAAACCTACGTTTTTTTAAATGGAACCCCGTTAGTTTTGTTAGCACATCTGAACATATAAACAAATACGTAATCAGTGCCGTTTGTTGCATTGTAAAATGTTAATTATATCCGGAGATATTGTAACCTAAAGTTGACGCTAGAATACCACTCCTTCGCTGTTCGATCGTGTGTATCGGAGAGCACCGAATTACGTAGGGATCCAAAGGGAACGGTGATTGGACCTTAGGTACAGAAGAGACTGGAACAGCACATTACGTCCACATGCTAACACCTTTTTATTGGTCTTTTTCACTGATGCACATGTACATTGCCATGAGGGGTGAGGTACACGTTCGACGGGCGTTTCATAGGACGTGGAGGACGCATAAATTGGCCAGCCCGTTCTCTATATTAATGGTTTCGTGATCTTTCATAGGTAGGTGTTTTTAGTTTTTTTTCTGATAAGACACGCCAAACGGATGGACTTGCTCCACGCTAATGATTCCTACTATCACCAAGGAATGTAGATCTGATGATGATCTCTGTAGTAGATCGAAACGAAGAGTAGATGGTTATTATACCGAAAGAATTTATGAGGTGACTACACTCATACGTAGTAACAGTTTGAAAGATTTATGAGCAAAATGCTGTCGTCATATAAAACAACTTCGTAAACTCATACTTAAAACCGTAAAAAAAATGGCAGGTGTTGGAACTGACATTAACAGTTGTACTTCAATAAAATTATAGCTACATGACTTAGCACACTGTACGCCGCTAAAGGCTGTACGAGATAATGGAGGTGGCATGAAACTAAGCGGCTCGCAGGCTGAAGTTGCCACAACACGGACACAAAACAAGTCACTCCATCTACTGTCAAGCGAAGAAAACAGCTGTTTACATAAACAAAAAATATTTTAATACAAACAATCCTGTCGGAGGAACATCCGCAACTGAGCGTTATACAAGAGGTGAACGGAGTGCTCTGCTCTCACTGTTAATAGACCGCGTCCTGTACTCGTCCACAGCGGTGCTCGATGTCAAAGGACGAAGTTATAACACCTGATGATGGGCGTATAAGAGCCCGAAACCAGTCGTGTTCTAAATAAGAGAACCTTAGAACTGTATTTTCGACCTCTAGAGCCCTACGTTCCGCAGACAAGGTAATCCTTGAACAAGCTCAAAAAAAAAAAAAAAAAAAAAAAAAATCAGCGAATGGACTGTGCCATAAATTACTGGTTCATGATACAGCATATTCCCGCCTCGCTTGGCTGTTAGCGCTAGCACTGCTGTTGCCTTTCGTTGCGGCAGAGCGCGCTTGAAGCGGGAAAACTGTTGTTCGCTGCACCACAGTAAGGCGCACAGCGGCTCTATGTCACAATGACGAGGAGTCTAGTGTACGGAACCGAGCCGCAACAACAACTTGCAGCCAGCACCGGGCTTCGCACACAGCGGCTGGTAACTTAGCGTTCAGGGACGATCCGTGTGTGGCGTGTTGGCCGATCTTGCATACGTCCCGGCGTGGCTGGCCCGAAAGTTGTCTGTGATAGCAGCACCACGTACGCGGGACAGTGTAGTCTCGGCGGAGCTGAGGTAGATGACTTGCTAGGAGGCAGCACAGAAGCTTCTGAGGAGGGCAGCCGCCTGGCGGTAATGAAGCGGCAAGTCGTGGACCTAACCAGCGACGTAACTTGGTGGACTTCCAGTTGGGGCTGGCATGACCTGCTGCCAACGCAGAGCATTGTTCCGGTCTGGAGCGCAGACGGTGCTCCGTTTCATAGATCGAAATAATGCAGGACAAACAGTAGTCCAGTGTTGTTGGCTGCAGTGTGTTTTCAGCTAAGCCTGTTATAGGAAATTCTGCTTTTTGTGATCAGAGCAGTGTTGTATTGCACATGAGTGTGTATGTGTTGGCCAAATTAAGTAACTAAGATATCACAATTTAAAACTACAGTGAGGCCGCAGTACAGGGATTGGACAAAAACACTTTGAGAAATGTGTGCTGGAACATACATACAGGGTTATTACAAATGATTGAAGCGATTTCACAGCTCTACAATAACTTTATTATTTGAGATATTTTCACAATGCTTTGCACACACATACAAAAACTCAAAAAGGTTTTTAGGCATTCACAAATATTCGATATGTGCCCCTTTAGTGATTCGGCAGACATCAAGCCGATAATCAAGTTCCTCCCACACTCGGCGCAGCATGTCCCCATCAGTGAGTTCGAAAGCATTGTTGATGCGAGCTCGCAGTTCTGGCACGTTTCTTGGTAGAGGAGGTTTAAACACTGAATCTTTCACATCACTGTGCATGAAACTTGCCCGAACGCGTTCAACCGTTTCTTCGCTCACTGCAGGCCGACCCGTTGATTTCCCCTTACAGAGGCACCCAGAAGCTTTAAACTGCGCATACCATCGCCGAATGAAGTTAGCAGTTGGTGGATCTTTATTGAACTTCGTCCTGAAGTGTCGTTGCACTGTTATGACTGACTGATGTGAGTGCATTTCAAGCACGACATACGCTTTCTCGGCTCCTGTAGCCATTTTGTCTCACTGCGCTCTCGAGCGCTCTGGCAGCATAAACCTGAAGTGCGGCTTCAGCCGAACAAAACTTTTTGAGTTTTTCTACGTATCTGTAGTGTGTCGTGACCATATGTCAATGAATGGAGCTACAGTGATTTTATGAAATCGCTACAATCATTTGTAATAGCCCTGTACAGATGCTAGCCAAGCCTTCAGGTTACACTGTTGTATTTCACCACGTACGGCACCTGTGCAACGTCCTGAATACGTTGCGAGTGACAGTCGCGCCAAGAAGAGTGCAGGGTGTATCAAAAAGAATCATTCGATTTGGCACGTCTATATTTCTGAAACTAAAAAACATATCCAACGAATTTTGTTTCTTGATGAACGGGAACCTCGAAAAGTTTTTTTTTTCTTACCTTTTCATGCGTGTTCAGTACGCCCCCTCGAGATGCGTGGCATACGTCAATGCGGTATTCAGATTGTTCCCACACTACAGCGAGCATGTCTTGAAATACAGCTTCCACAGCTGCTGTTATGCGATGTCACAGTTCATTCACTGTTCTTGGTAATGGAGGCACATAAACAGTCTTTTATAAACCCGCACGAGAAATAATCACATACAGCCAGGTCCGGTGATTTAAAAATTGCCGCAGTTCCAGATGCCAGTGTGTGTAAACATCGACGTGACACACGTGAGACGGGCACGCTGAGCTGTCGAGCTGCAGGGCGAACGGGTTTCTGCGGACCCCTTGTGGAACTGTGGTGGATGCGTTCGACGCCTGTGTCAGACACTCGGGGACGGCCCGGCGATTTCCCTTTAAACAAACAACCTGTTTCTCTGAGCTGTTCATACCATCGTCTAATGCTCTGTGCTGTAGGTGGGTCCACACCATCCCTAGTAAGAAAGTCACGCTGAACAGTGCGAGGTGCCGGGGCAAGCAGTGTATTTAACACTAAATTCTTCCAGAATCTACATGTGTAAATGATCCTCCAAGCCCCCCCTCCCCCCCTATTCTAACTCCGACTTTTGCTGTTGCACATGGATTAAAAAATATACGCGAACTGACTGTAATCAACCCTGCAAGTGGAGTAGAAAAGAGTTTGGCACCTGCAATAATTTAATTTGATAAATAAGTTAAATAAAGGAAGGTTTCATTAACGTAGTGAGAAATGATGGGTTGCTCTACCGATTAACAGAATGAAAGTTCTGTTCAAAATAACAATATGATTTATTAAGACTAAACACAAAATAATAAACAAAAACACATGAAACATTTATAATACATCAAATTGGCTCAAATTGGATACTCAAACAAACGCTGTGAAGGTGAAGTCGTCCCTAAACTAGATTGTGAGGTTTGTGACGAAGTGGTATGTGGAGCCAATTCCTTGCCACTCAAATCTTAAGAGAGACACACAGCTAACCCCACATTAATTGCTGCTACCCAAGACAGAACAAAATTAGAAAAAGACGTACAGGCGCGCTCTGCTGAGCTCTGATTATCACCTAGGAAAATCCCTATCTGCCAGTGCTGTGGACATACATTACCAAACTGTCTTCTTAACTGGCAGAACACGATTTGGCGTACTGGAGGCGATGGCTGGTTGCTTCGACGTCCTCGACCGAAAAGCGAGAGCCGACTACCTAGAGCACCCGTACAGGCCGAACACACAACATTCCCGCCCCCACGACAGTGGCCGTGGTTAAACGTTCCAATCAGCAACTCGAAAACCGGCGGAAAATTCCACTCTATTGCTGGAGCACTACCATTCCACCAATGGAGATTCTTGGCGCCAATTTCTGCGCGGATTTTGCTACGTCACGGAGCTATGCCCTGAGCAAGCCAATCACAGTCACTATTTTGCAGAAAGCGCGGGAATTTTCCCGCCACAACTGCCTGGGTACACAAGTCATTCCCACGCCTCGCTGGTAGCCCCCCAGAAAGTGTTTTCGCTAAGTTTCTGCGAAGTAACAGAACCTCTAGCCCAGCCGCTACTTCAGACCCCTCCGGGCATATCTTTTGACAATGTCGGCGTCTGCAAAGCATTCACTCGACTTCCTCACACCCGTCGGCTTAACCCTTTCCAGATCAGCAGAGCCCGCCTGTCACCGGACCACCCGGGTGACGAGAGACACTGCGTGGGAAGTCCGCGTGTGAAGGAATAGCGACTTTTCACTGCATGCAATTAGAGAGTAAAATCGTAAGATAGAAATATGAGAGGGGGCTCATGCCATCTCTCAACAGTTATTACTGAACGCGGTAAACGAAACGCTTTCTGTTGTCCCGACACCATTTTTACTACAACTGAAGTGGGTGCGCACTGTTGCTACCTAGCGGAAACCATGTAAAACTTGAGTGTTTGCTCTTTCCAACAGTACGTTGTTCACGCACATATGTCAATAACATAACAGTTACGATTTTTTTTAAAAACCGGATGACTCTTTTTGATACACCCTTGGAGTATTATTCTGTGCAGTTGTGAGCCCATTATGTCGGGATACGTGAATTTGAATGAGGACAAATTGTTGGTGCTCGTATGGTGGAAGCTACTTTTACCAAGGTAGTTAAGGTATTTGGTGTTTCAAGAGGCACCACATGAATATTTATACTGCATGCAGGGTAAGCAGAGAAACAGAAGTGTTTTACTTTTTTTTATTTTTAAATGAACACATCTCCATTTGATCGTATTGTTGTTTATTTAATTTCGACCCAGGTTTCGGCCTTTCATGCCATTTTCAAGTGAAAATGGCATAAAAGACCGGAACCTGGGTCGTAATTAAATAAAAGACAATACAGTCCAAAGGCGGTGTCTTCATTTAAAAATTATTTTATGACTGTTGCTGAGCAACATCAGAAACTGTTTAAACAGAAATGTGTGTTCAGTCATCGTGACACACGGTCATTGAAGAGGATTGTGACAAATAACAAGAGGACAACAGCCGCAAAAGCCACTGCAGAACGGAATGTCGCACTTGCGAACCACATCATGGAAGAAAGTTACGAGGGTGAGTCAAATGAAAACATTAAATATTTTTTTATATGTTATTTATCGTGCAGAAGTGGTACAAAGCTGTATCACTTTTCAACATAATCTCCCCCAAGCTCAATGCAAGTCCTCCAGCGCTTAAAGAGTGCATAATTTCCTTTAGAAAAAAATCCTTTTGGTAGTCCGCGCAACCACTCATGCATCGCGTGGAACTTCTTTCCTCCCATTGCGTCTGTGAGTGGTCCAAACACATGAAAATCACTCGAGGAAAGGTCTGGTGAGTATGGTGGATGAGGAGGACACTCAAAATGCAGGTCTGTGAGTGTTGCAGCTGTTCTACGGGCAGTGTGGGGCCTTGCATTGTCATGTTGCAAAAGGACACCTGCTGACAGCAATCCACGTCGCTTTGATTTGATTGCAGGCCGCAGATGATTTTTTAGGAGATCTGTGTATGATGCACTAGTGACAGTGGTTCCTCTAGGCACGTAATGTTCCAAAATGACGCCTTTTTCGTCCCAAAAGAGAGTCAGCATAACCTTCCCTGCTGATGGTTCTGTTCATATTTGGTTTTGGTGATGAGGAGTGGTGCCATTCTTTGTTCGCTCTCTTCCTTTCCAGTTAGTGGAAGTGAAGCAAGGTTTCGTCCCCAGTAACGATTCTTGCAAGGAAGCCATCACCTTCTCGTTGAAAGCGCCGAAGAAGTTCTTCACAAGCATCAACATGTCGTTCTCTCATTTCAGGAGTCAGCTGCCGTGGCACCCATCTTGCCGACACTTTGTGAAACTGGAGTACATCATGCACGATGTGGTGTGCTGACCCATGACTAATCTGTAAACATGCTGCAATGTCATTCAGTGTCACTCGGCGGGGTTCCTTCACTATGTCTTCAACTGCCGTAATGTTCTGTGGAGTCACAACTCGTTGTGCCTGACCTGGACGAGGAGCATCTTCCACTGAAGTCACACCATTTGCGAACTTCCTACTCCATTCGTAGACTTCCTGCTGTGACAAACATGCATCACCGTACTGAACCTTCATTCGTCGATGAATTTCAATAGGTTTCACACCTTCACTACGCAAAAACCGAATAACAGAACGCTGTTCTTCCCTGGTGCAAGTCGCAAGTGGGGCGGCCATCTTTATACTGACACTGCGACGGTATGTGTGTATCTGCACTATGCTGCCACGTACAGGCCGTTCTGCACGCTGTTTGTAGCACGCTTACCAACTTACAGGACAACGGCGCGAAATTTCTATTTGTTATTACAAATTTAAGTTTTTCATTTGACTCATCCTCGTATTTGTTCGGATGAGTTTTGTTTCGCACTGTTTCCAGTTTCTGGGTGAGTTAACGTCTGGCGCACGCCTCCTCAAGCCTACCATGCACACTGCTTGCTGCCAAGAGTGAAACATGGCGGGGGTTCGGTGATGATTTGGTCAGTCACATCGCGGTGTTCCATGGGCCTTGCGCGTACTCTGCAAGGGTGCAGTACTACCAAGGATAATACGACCATTTTGGCCGGTCACGTCCATCACATGGTACAATAACTGTTTCCCAATTTTGATGCTGTGTTCAAAGACGACAGGTGTCCCTGTCTACAAAGTTCAAATCGCCCAGGACTGGTTTTGTGAGCACGAGGATCAATTATCGCATCTCTGCCACTAGATCTCAACATTATTCGGCCTTTCTTGTCTACTTTAGAGAGAACAATGTGTGATCGCTATGCATCGTCATCATCATTACCTGAAATTGCCACTACTTAGCAGGAAGAATGGCATAAGATTCCACTGAAGTCATCCAGGATCTATATTTATCTATTCCGAGACGACTTGAGTCTGTTCCGAATGTCAATGTTTTACTACAGCGTATTAGGCGAGGGAATGTGTTGTGTTTTTTTATCGTTGCCATATTTTTTTCCTATCCCCTGTAGGGCCTAGAGAGTAAAACTTCGGAAATTTATTTTATTGTTGTTGTGTTCAAAGAGATTATAAGCTTTCCTTGTAGCTTGGATTCACCGCTTTGTTTGTTTCATTTATTGTGCCCATCAGAGGGTAACTTGGGCTTCTGCATTCTATTGCTGGTTTTGTTAATTGTTTGTTTAGTGACAGTTACGGTGCCGGCTTGGAAATTAGCGTCTGACAGTAAAAAATGTACTGGCGTACAATATGTGGTTGGGTATATTTTAGGTATTAGTATTGTATTCTGGTCTGAGACTGATTACTGTGTGTTTTCTTGTTCTCCTCTTAATTTTGAGTAATTATGTTTGGCGTTATATTTCTCGTCCTCTTTATTAGAAGGTTGGTGAAATTCACAGGGGCAGAATATTTATCGTGTGTTCTTTTGTGTTAGATATTAAGATTTTTATTTTGGTAAAATGAGCACTGAATACTTTGAAGGTGTCAACGCGTGTACGCGCTTGGAGTTGTTGAAACTGATCAAACTGATCCACAAATATATATAAATATTGTTAAGGATTTACACCCAGACAACTCCCAACAACTTGTATGACTGTATCCTGCATCACAGGATAATGATACGAGACGGAATGGATCGTTGCTAGAGGACATATCAGCAGTAGTATTATAAAGGACTGCTACGTTGCTGATATCTCGGTGTATATCCACATTTTGATATGGGGTAACCAAACAATAATAAACCAAACATAAACCATGTCAACCCAGTACAATTCAAATCAAATTTGGACTAATAATTACAAATCCAGTACCATTTTCATGTATTTCTGCACTGAAGAGCCAAAGAAACAAGTACACCTGCCTAATATCGGTAGGGCCCCCGCGAGCACGCAGAAGTGCCACAACATGACGTGACATGGATTCGACTAATGTCTGAAGTAGTGCTGGAGAGAACTGACACCCAGAATCCTGCAGGGCTAACCACTAATCCGTAAGAGTACGAGGGGGTGGAAACCTCGTCTGAACAACACGTTGCAAGGCATCCCAGATACGGTCAATAATGTTCGTGTATGGGGAGTTTGGTGGGCAGCAGAAGCTTATAAACTCAGAGGAGTATTCCTGGAGGCACTCTGTAGCAATTCTGGGCGTGTTGGGTGTCGCATTGTCCTGCTGGAATTGCGAAAGGCCGTCGGAATGCACAATGGACATAAATGCAGGATCAGACAGGATGCTTACGTATGTGTCACTTGTCACAGTCGTATCTAGACGTATCAAGGGGCTCATATCATTCCAACTGCATGCACCCCATACCATTACAGAACCTCCACCAGCTTGATGAGTCCCCTGCTGACATGCAGAGTACATGGATTCATGAGGTTGTGTCCATATCCGTGTACTTCTATCCGCTTGATACGATTTGAAACGAGACTTATCCGACCAGGCAACATGTTTCCAGTCATCAACAGTCCAATGTCGATGTTGAGGGGTCCAGGCGAGGGTAAAGCTTTGTGTCGTGCAGTCATCAAGGCTACAAGGGTGGGCCTTCGGCTCCCTAAGCCCATATCGATGATGTTTCGTTGAATGGTTCACACCCTGACACTTGTTGATGACCCAGCATTGGAATCTGCAGCAATCTGAGGAATGGTTGCACTTCTCTCACGTTGAACGATTCAATTCAGTCATCGCTGGTCCCATTCTTGCAGGATCTTTCACGGCCGCAGCGGTGTCGGAGATTTGACATTTTATCTGGTTCCTGACGTTCACAGCACACTCTTGAAATGGTCGTACAGGAAAATCCCTTCATCGCTTCCTCGGAGATGCTGTGTCCCATCGCTCGTGCGCCGACTATAACACCACGTTCAAACACATTTAAATCTTGATAACCTCCCATTGTAGCAGCAGTAACCCATCTAACAACTGCGCCAGACACTTGTCTTATATAGGGTAGTGCATTGATCGTGACCAGGCCAAATATCTCACGGAATAAGCGTCAAACGAAAAAACTACAAAGAACCAAACTCGTCTAGCGTGAAGGGGGAAACCAGATGGTGCTTTGGTTGGCCCGCTAGATGGTGCTGCCATAGGTGAAACGTATATCAACTGCATTTTTTTTAAAAATAGGAACCCCCATTTTTTATCACATATTCGTGTAATACGTAAAGAAATATGAATGTTTTAGTTGGACCACTTTTTCGCTTTGTGATAGATGGCGCTGTAATAGGCACAAACATATGGCTCACAATTTTAGACGAACAGTTGGTAACAGGTAGGTTTTTTAAATTAAAATGTACAGCGTAGGTACGTTTGAACATTTTATTTCTGTTGTTTGCCTTTGTGAACTTATCATTTCTGAGAACGCAAGCTGTTACAGCCTGATTACCTGTAAATACCACATTAATACAATAAATGCTCAAAATGATTTCCGCCAACCTCAATGCATTTGGCAATACGTGTAACGACATTCCTCTCAACAGCGAGTAGTTCGCCTTCGTAACGTTCGCATATGCATTGACAGTGCGCTAACGCGTGTTGTCAGGCGTTGTCGGTGGATGACGATAGGAAATATCCTTCAGCTTTCCCCACAGAAAGAAATCCGGGGACGTGAGATCCGGTGAACAACCAATCCACCTGTCATGAAATATGCTATTCAATACCGCTTCAACCGCACGCGGGCTATGTGCCGGATATCCATCATATTGAAAATACATAGCCATTCTGTCACGCAGTGACACATCTTGTAGTAACCTCGGTAGAACATTATGTAGGAAATCACCATACATTGCACCATTTAGATTGCCATGGACTAAATGGGGGCCAATTATCCTTCCTTCCATAATGCCGCACCATACATTAACCCGTCAAGGTCGCTGATATTGCACTTGTCGCAGCCATCGTGGATTTTCCATTGCCCAATAGCACATATTATGCCGGTTTACGTTACTGCTGTTGGTGAATAACGTTTCGACGCTAAATAGAACGCATGCAAAAAATCTGTCTTCGTACCGTAATTTCTCTTGTGGCCAGTGGCAGAACTGTACACGACGTTCAGTGTCGTCGCCACGCAATTCCTGGTGCATAGAAATATGGTACGGGTGCAATCGATGTTGATGTAGCATTCTCAACACCGACGTTTTTGAGATTCCCGATTCTCGCGCAATTTGTCTGCTACTGATGTGCTGATTAGCCGCGACAGCAGCTAAAACACCTACTTGGCCATCATCATTTGTTGCAGGTCGTGGTTGGTGTTCCACATGTGGCTGAGCACTTCCTGTTTCCTTAAATAACGTAACTATCCGGCGAACTGTCCAAACACTTGGAAGATGTCGTCTAGGATACCGAGCAGCATACACAGCACACGGCCGTGGGCATTTTGATCACAATAGCCATACAGCAACACGATGTCGACCTTTTCCGCAATTGGTAAACGGTCCATTTTAACACGGCTAATGTATCACGAAGCAAATACCGCCCGCACTGGCGGAATGTCACGTGATACCACGTACTTATACGTTTGTGACTATTACAGCGCCATGTATCAGAAAGCGAAAAAAGTGGTACAACTGAAACATTGTCATTTCTTTACGTACTACAGGAATATGTAAGAAGAAATGGGGGGTTCCTATTTAAAAAAAAACGCAATTGATATCCGTTTGATCTATGGCTGCGCCATCTAGCGGGCCAACCATAGCGCCATCTGGTTTCCCCCTTCAAGCTAGACAAGTTTGGTTCTTTATAGTTTTTTCGTTTGACGCTTATTTCGTGAGATATTTGGCCGGGTCACTATCAGTGGACCACCCTGTATAGCTTTTGCCGACCGCAATGCCATATTCTGGGTGTTTACATATCTCTGTATATGGCCTGCAGCAGTTTCTTTGGGCTTCAGCGTACAATCGCAAAAATTATTATAGTGGCTGTTACCCACTAGGGACCAAGTGCCACTATACACCGGGGGCGGTTGATCATTGTTGACACCTGAAAGAGCTGAAGATGGCGACACGTCAACTTTCCTTGTTCTCCGCACATCTACTCACACATCTTTGATAACGAGTCCAGGGTCGTATCCGGTACGAATAGCTACTTGCTGATTGGCGGCGTTATCGTGGAGTCCGCTGCAGCTACAGTAGCGGCAGGTGAGTGACAGAGTGCGCCAGGCTCTCGCGTCAGCGCGCGGGTCGCCGACTGCGGCTGGCTTTTATCAGCGGCGGCACATTCGCGCGCTCGGCTTTCGGCGAGTTGGGAAGAGGGGCTCCTGTCAGAGACAACGCGACGGCCGGAAGCGCGTCACGGGCCGGGCCGGCCCGCGCTGTGACGGGTCGCCGGGGGGGGGGGGGGGGGGGAGGGGGGGGCGCGGGCTCGGGGGCAGGGGCGGCGGTGGCACACAGCGCAGAGCCGCGGGCGTCGCTAATCTCACCGCTGCCACCGCCGCTGCCGCCGCCGGCCGCGATCCCATTAAGATAAGTAATCCCCGCGGGCGTCGCCCTCTCCCCTCCCCCCCCCCCCCCCCCACACCCTGTTTCTCACTGTCTCTCTCTCACACACATACACACGCGCACAGGCTGCGTGCGACGGCGCGGACGGAGACGGAATGAGAGGTTCCCAGCGAGGCGAAACGAAACCGCAGGCCGCGCCGGCCGCAGACCGCAGGCGGCGGAAGCCCGCCCTCCCCGCCACCCCCGCCACTTCCCCTTCCTCCCTTCCCCTTCCGCCACTCGTTTCTGCTTCCCTGCGCATCGCAGCCGGCGTCCCGTCCCGAGCACCGGCCTTCGTCGCCTGCGCCCGCTCTGCCCAGCAAGGGAGGGAATACGCAACTGTGCTGGCTAGCGCATGGTGCCCGTTCGACAGCGGCCTCAGGGCAGTTAACTAAACGTAACGGATATCCGGTTAAATGAAACAATAAGTTTACTGTTACCAGTCACCGTTTTATTTATTTCCACGACGCGTTTCAAAGGTTTAAACCTCCATCATCGGGTCGATTTACATTAGTTAGTATGACATTTGTGTGTGTGATGTGTTACGATTTTTTGGAGGAATTTGTGGCACTGCCTCCAGTGGTCGCAGGTTCTTTTCGCTGTCGTAACACATCACATGTATACTGTCAAATGGTTCAAATGGCTCTGAGCACTATGGGACTTAACTTCTGAGGTCATCAGTCCCCTAAACTTAGAACTACTTAAGCCTAACTAACCTAAGGACATCACACACATCTATGCCCGAGGCAGGATTCGAACCTGCGACCGTAGCGGTCACGCGGTTCCATGCTGTAGCGCCTAGGACCGCTCGGCCACCCCGGTCAGCCATGTATACTGTCACATTTGTAAACAAATATTGATAATTGTTTACAAATGTGACAGTATGCACGTGATGTTTTACGATAGCGAAAGGAACCTGTGACCACTGGAGACAGTGCCACAAATTCCTCCAAAAAATCGTAACACATCACACACACAAATGTTATACTAACTAATGTAAATCCAACCGATGATGGACGTTGTTGTTGTTTTTGGGGAAGGAGACCAGACAGGGAGGTCATCGGTCTCATCGGATTAGGGAAGGATGGGGAAGGAAGTCGGCCGTGCGCTTTCAGAGGAACCATCCCGGCATTTGCCTGGAGTGATTTAGAAAAATCACGGAAAAGCTAAATCAGAATGACCGGACGCGGGATTTAACCGCCGTCCTCCCGAATGCGAGTCCAGTGTCTAACCACTGCGCCACCTCGCTCGGTGATGATGGACGTTTAAACCTTTGAAACCGTCGCGGAAATAAATAAAAAGGTAACTGGTAACAGTAAACTTGTTGTTTCATTTAATGTCAATAACAGTCACGGTAAAGCCTAACCTAAAATGTTCTCATTTAAAGGATATCCGGTTATTAACCTCCGTTAAGTCATAAACCAAACGCAGGAATGCAATGAAGAGTCATAAAGTTTTAATTATAACCTCGAAAAAAAAAATAAAGTTACGTAATTAATTTTTTGCTCTTTCCGACACGAAGTCAGGGCAGAACCAGCAATTTGGACAACATATTCTATACCTTCATTCCGTCACAATTGCGTTTTATTAAGCTGGTGACTGGTTTCGAGCCGACAAACTCATTTTCGAGCGAGTTCTATTAAAGCTTCACTAATAATGCTTGGTTAGGCGACAATCAATTCAGACATAGGTAATACACGCATGATGCTTCATGAATAGATCTACATTTTGAGACTGGTCTGACACTCCGTGTGACTGTGTATCAAGTGTGTATTATCTATGTGTGAATTTATTGTCGCCTAACGAAGCACAATCAGCGCTGGCTCGTACTAATTTATCTGCTCAACTGGAGTATCTTTTGGTTACCCCGCTGAGTGGGTCCTTGCCCATCCGGTCTGCTCAGCGTTACCTTTGGTGGTGCCTGTTTGTCCATTTTGAAGGAATTCGCGTAGATGGTTCCTGTTACCTGCCCGGAGTTGCGTTCATGTATGGTATATTTGGCATTTGATGTGTTAGGTAAACTCTGCCTAAGAAAGGCGGTTTTGGACAGTATATGCATAGTGAGTTACTGCTGATTGGTTTATGTGGTCTTCTGGGACCTGAACAACACGATCTCGTCAATTTGGTTGTGTAACAGCATTTAGTGGAATGTTTTGTATTTTTTTATGTCGCTGTGTTATTATTAACTTGGTGGAATAGTCACGTTTGGTGTCGTTAAGGCACTTCTAAGAATGTGGGTTGACTATTCATGTGCTCGCATCTCGTGGTCGTGCGGTAGCGTTCTCGCTTCCCACGCCCGGGTTCCCGGGTTCGATTCCCGGCGGGGTCAGGGATTTTCTCTGCCTCGTGATGGCTGGGTGTTGTGTGCTGTCCTTAGGTTAGTTAGGTTTAAGTAGTTCTAAGTTCTAGGGGACTGATGACCATAGATGTTAAGTCCCATAGTGCTCAGAGCCATTTGAACCATTTTTGACTATTCATGTGCGCTTGGCTTTTATTGTTTTCTTTTAAGAAGCGAGAATTGTTTATTAAGATTTGTGTGTGTTGGCTTCCGGCACTTGTTAAGAGCGCCCGAGTTAACGGCGCCGTGGTCATCATGTGCTGTCGGGATATTGTAATGTTATTTGATTTTCGAATTTTATCTTGCGTTGATATTATGTCGTGTGTTACAGAACATAACCAAGGTGTGTAAGTGATGGGCAGTTGTGGGAGGCATGTAGGGGAGCTCTCAGCGGTTTATTTGGGGGCCGTTTCTAGTGGGAAGGCTCCGAAGTGTTGAGCTCGCTCGTCAGTGATTGCGCTGGGAGTTGCCCCTGCCCTTTGGTTGTATCAAACTATTATTTTATTATTATATTTATTGGTTGTGTGTTGCGCTTCTTTCTTTTTTTGGTGCCAAGCGCCATAATCTTTCTCAAGGTTTTTATATAAATGATTTTAAATTGTAATGCCAAGTTAACTTATTATTGGATTTTGCCTTTTGGGTAAACTCTAAAAGCACTATTGTAAAACGTTCTTTGATTTTATGGTGGCAAGCCGCCGTTTTTGTTTTTAAAGCGCATTCTTTTAACCATTTGTTAAGTTCTGTAAGTTATATGAATTTGTTGTTATTTAAAAGAGTTTGGTATTGGAAATTTAATCAACTGTGTACAGAGTCTGCTGTTTGGATGTTATTGGGTGAAACTCCTTAGATAGTTGTTCTATAAGAAAACACATTTCGGCCGGCCGGTGTGGCCGAGCGGTTCTAGTCGCTTCAGTCTGGAACCGCGCGACCGCTACGGTCGCAGTTTCGAATTCTGCCTGGGGCATGGATCTGTGTGATGTCCTTAGGTTAGTTAGGTTTAAGTAGTTCTAAGTTCTAGGGGACTGAGCCAAAACACATTTCACTCTTGTCTGTGTCCGAACCTCGTATCACAGACAAGACAGGTGTTTCACTCAGATACATAGATCTGAAGATCCAGGAAGATCGTTATATGTGATGTGCTTACAAATCTGTAACTGAGACGGAAGAATAAACGCGAATAACTGTTTTAAATATCAATAAATTGATGATTCTTTCGGGACGGATATGTCGGCTGTAGTGTGAAATGCGTACGTATTTAGTACAGCGATGGCGAGACATGACAGAATCTCTGACCAGAGAGTTATTTATCGTTGCTAGTCTGCGCTTGACCGCGCGAGAGTTCAGCTGCATGTAGGGAGTCGGCAAGTACAGTCGCGGTCGAGTTACGAGAGAGTTCAGTTGTACGTAGCGAGTCGCGAGAGCATGTAGTAGCGCGCGAGAGACAGTCGCGGTCGTGTGTGAGGAGTCGACGGGCGTCGACATGGGCCTCTGGTCAAGATTCACGACGAGGTATTTGGTTAAATGAGGTAATGAAGCAGCATTGCGCACATCTGAGAATGTAATGTATCTTAACTGTAATTAATTTGTTCAAGAATCGCCCCAATAATAATTTTGTTTTCAAACCAAGCATTTTAACAAAACAAACATTTTATTGAAAGAAAATTTCCCATGCATTTCCTTAAAGAAAAAATTTACTTAAGTTCAAAGAATTTTTGCGATGCATTTCCTCCAAGCTATGGAGAAAATAAGAGCAGATGCAGTTTTACTGAGGTAAGAATTTGAGTTTAATGAGGGCCTAAGATCGACATTTCGGTCTATTTGCGTTTTCATTGTAACTGAGATTTCATTTTTTTTATTGAATTGACTTTCATTTTTGTGGGGAGCTTATACATGGCTCAGATTGCTATTTTTCATTTATTGTCATTGTCATTAAATTCCATTGCTGGGAGGTTACACTTAGCTCTATGTCCATTAGCATTTGAATAAGAATACTTTATGTATATATTTTTTTTTGCTGGGAGGTTACAAGTGAAACAAAATTCACTTCATGTAACAAAACATTGCAGCTGCGTGCCTACGAGATGCCATGTGAACAAGGATGGAGAGATTAGGAGCGTCCCAGAAGCGGGAGACGCCACGCCGGCGCATCTGTGGGCCCGCCTCGGCCCAGCCGGCGCCAATTAATTTATCCGCCGGCGGGCGCGCTGTCTCCCCCACCCCCACCCGCACCCCCAGCCCAGAGGCGGCGGGCGCTTTTCATTTCGCAGGCTGGCCGCCGCAGCGCGCTAGCCGCGCCGAGTTACTGCCCCGCGGATTTACGGCGCCGCCTGCGTCCGGCCTTTATTACGACGCCGGACTCGAGGAAAGCGCCTCCTTTTTATTCGGTGAGCTCCTCAGGCTGTGCGCTAGGCGGCGGTGCCGCGTGAAGAAATTCCCCCTCGCGAGAGGATGGAAGGAAGGAAGATTACTGTTTAGCGTGCTGTCCACGACGAGGTCATTAGAGACGGATCTCAGCCTCTGATCAGGAAAGGATGTGCAGGGAAATCGGCCGCACCGTCTCAGAGGAACCAATCCGCTATTCGGCATAAGCGATTTAGTTATTTTTATTTTATTTATTTATTTAACCTAATCTGATTCGACCACAGACCCTCTCTTACATCGGATCATGGTTTCACCCATACAGTATATACACTACTGGCCATTAAAATTGCTATACCACGAAGACGACGTGCTACAGGCGCGAAATTTAACCGACAGCAAGAAGATGCTGTGAAGTGCAAATGATTAGGTTTTCAAAGCATTCACACAATGCTGGCGCCGGTGGCGACACCTACAACGTGCTGACATGACGGAAGTTTCCAACCGATTTCTCATACACAAACAACAGTTGACCGACGTTGCCTGGTGAAACGTTGTTGTGATGCCTCGTGTAAGGAGGAGAAAGGCGTAGACTTTGATAAAGGTCGGTTTGTAACCTATCGCGATTGCGGTTTATCGTATCGCGACAATGCTGCTCGCGTCGGTCGAGATCCAATGACTGTTAGCAGAAGATAGAATAGGTGGGTTCAGGAGGGTAATACGAAACGCCGTGCTGGATCCCAACGGCCTCCTATCACTAGCAGTAGAGATGACCGGCATCTTATCCGCATGGCTGTAACGGATCGTGCAGCCACGTCTCGATCCCTGAGTCAACAGATGGGGACGTTTGCAAGACAACAACCATCTGGACGAAGAGTTCGACGACGTTTGCAGCAGCATGGACTATCAGCTCGGAGACCATGGCTGCGGTTACCCTTGACGCTGCATCACAGACAGGAGCGCCTGCGATGGTGTACTCAACTACGAACCTGGGTGCACGAATGGCAAAACGTTATTTTTTCGGATGAATCTAGGTTCCGTTTATAGCATCATGATGGTCGCATCGGTGTTTGGTGAACGCGCATTGGAAGCGCGTATTCGTCATCGCCATAGTGGCGTATCACCCGGCGTGATGGTAGGGGTGCCATTGGTTACACGTCGCGGTCACGTCTTGTTCGCATTGACGGCACTCTGAACAGTGGACGCTACATTTCAGATGTGTTACGACCCGTGGCTCTACCCTTCATTCGATCCCTGCGAAATTCTACATTTCAGCAGGATAATGCACGACCGCATGTTGCAGGTCCTATACGGGCTTTTCTGGATACAGAAAATGTTCGACTGCTGCCCTGGCCAACACATTCTCAGATCTCTCACCAAATGAAAACGTCTGGTCAATGGTGGGCGAGCAACTGGCTCGTCACAATACGCCAGTCACTACTCTTGATGAACTGTGGTATCGTGTTGAAGCTGTATGGGCAGCTGTACGTGTACACGCCATCCAAGCTCTGTTTGACTCGATGCCCAGGCGTATCAAGGCCGTTATTATGGCCAGAGGTGGTTGTTCTGGGTACTGATTTCTCAGGATCTATGCACCCACATGGAGTGGAATTGTAATCACATGTCAGTTCTAGTATAATATATTTGTCCAATGAATACCCGTTTATCATCTGCATTTCTTCTTGGTGTAGCAATTTTAATGGCCAGTAGTGGATTATGTCATAGTTACGTAAGAAAATAACAATTTTAGTATGATAAGTAGTGTGATTTGAGTGTCTAGAGTGGCGGTGCGAGCAAATTATGTTGGTGATGAACTAACAAAGTTAACGCTGGCATTACTTCTGTGACTGGGGCTGCAGCCACTAATAGTGACAATAATAATAATAATCTAATATTAATAATAATGACAATAACTCTGGCGTTAGTAAAAGTAATGACAGTGGCAAAGAAAAGAAGAATTTATATGTCTAGAAAATACATGTTTTCGGACATAGTGAGCTTTGGGAAAGGAAATTTAGGGAGTGTACATCGTCTAAGAATACTCGGAAATGAGGGAGGATTTACTTGGATGTGCAAAGGTAAGAAGTGCCTGCAGGATTAACGATAATATTTTTGTTGCTTTTGTAGATTGTTGTTACCTGTTTTTTGAAACTGGAGATGTTATTTGGTTCTCTAACATAATGCTTGAAGTTGTTCCAGAGTTGGGTTCCTGCTACAGTGAAGAACTGTGAAAAAGTGTCTGAACGATGGAGTGGGACAGTAAGGATTTTGCTCTGATGATAACCGCTGTTCCCTCAGTGTTACTCACACAAGAGCGTAAATGTCAAGGAGTGATTCGGCGGACAATGTTCGTTGATAAGACAACAGAGAAGACAGTGAGTATGGAAGTATCTGTGCTTGTCTGCTCGCAGACAGGATAGTTGTCCATGGCGGTGAAATCTGGTCAAAGAGTCTAACATCACAGATGTAACACACACAGGCATTCTTAACCAGTTACAGGCGCCGTGACCTTCCTTGAGACATGCCTTCAAGGACAAAATCGATGTAATCAATAATTGGAAGTACAAGTTTCTTTTCCAGGTCAAAAGGAAAGAGCTTCTTATGTTTTTGTAGAGCATGGAGTGACACTGATGTATTCTCGCACATTAGAATTACGTCCTGTTACGTACGAGGACTATTTTCACCTTTCTCCTGGATAGGAGTCCAGTGGCTTACCATTGCGACACTTCCTCGGTGAATTTCAGCTAGGAATGACGCTGTGGCATTGCAAAAGCCAGGATCCCGAAAACTCTATGCTGCAAATCTGTAAAAAGCACTCCGTATTCAGGCCACGAGTGGCCTACCGGGACCATCCGACCGCCATATCATCCTCATGTGGAGGATGCGGATAGGAGGGGTGTGGGGTCAGCACACCGCTACTATTCGGTCGAGTAGCTCCTCAGTTGGCATCACGAGGCTGAGTACACCCCGAAAAATGGCAACAGCGCATGGCGGAGGGATGGTCACCCATCCTACTGCCGGCCACGCCCAACAACGCTTAAATTCGGTGATCTCACGGGAACCGGTGTATCCAGTGCGGCAAGGCCGTTGCCTCAAAGCCGGAAAGCGAACCATTATTTATTTAAGGGGAGCTAGAATTACAACAACAAAATTTCAGGATATTTTCTCAGTAGTTTCCGGTGGCTCGTAAGAAGCATTTATGATTTATTTGGTTATGTACACTGGGTGACACATGACCCACTCTCCCTGACCCCGATGTATTGGCTAGAAAACCATGACTTCATTTTATCATTACAGCAAGACTGACCGTTGTGTTTACATACAAATAGCAAGTTAACAGTAGCAGAAAGTGCCGGTAGTTGGCATTTAGGTATATAAGGGACAAGTGTGAGAAAAGACTTTTATTTTCCTTCTTTTTTAAAAAAGAATGTACTTAAATTAAAATGACGTTTATAAGTATTGTACAGGATAAGTTAAATTTATGGGCTTACATTCTCCAATCACAGGCCATCCTTGTACTCGTCATCGATAACCATCGTGCCGGCCGCTGTGGTCGAGCGGTTGTAGGCGCTTCAGTCCGGAACCGCGCTGCTGCTACGGCCGCAGGTTCGAATCCTGGCTCGGACATGGATGTGTGTGATGTCCTTAGGTTAGTTAGATTTAAGTAGTTCTAAGTTCTAGTGGACATGACCTCAGATGTTAAGTCCCATAGTGCTTAGAGCCATTTGAACCATTTGATAACCATCGTCAGCTAAGCTCTCTGACCTAGATTAGCCTTATCGATCCTGATGTGGCATCGTGAATGTTGGAACCAGAACATAATTAAACAGAAAATTTCCTCTTGAGAACTTGATATCTGCCAGTACTAAAACATCTTCTCTGAGGATGAAATAAATGTCATTGATAAACTAAAACTTTCCTCCGTGGTGTTGTATCAGTTACTACTAGATCACCAGACTCGACTTTCTCGCTAATGACTGGCACGTAGCTCTAAATGTCGAGAAGAGCAGAGTTGGACGCTTCGCGAAATATACACGCGACCTATTCATCGATTACAGGATTGAGCCAAAATTAGAGCCAGCCATTTAATTTCAATATTTGGAAGGAACAATATATAGAGGTATAAAAGTTGTAATCCATGTTACCATATGGCCGTCCGACACAGCTTGACCTTGTGCGCACAGTCCTCGGCTGCCGCACCTTAGCCCGCCCTGTGGCAGACACTGAACCCCGGGCCCGGCGGCTGACCCGCCGGCGCCCCGTCCCATTTCCTGTCACGTGATTGGCGGCCGGCGGCGCGCCGTGGCACGCCCGTGCCCGCACGCTGCAATTTCCGTCACGGATATTCGGCGCAACCCGCCGCCGCTGCCGAGCCACCAGGGGGCGCCCCGCCTCGATAGAGCTCCAACTCCGTGGACTGCCCGAACTGCGTCGCTCCTGCCACGTTGGAAGCCCGGGGCTTAACGCTGTTGCGGTGTCAGCTTTAAGGCATGCCTTCGAAACCAGCCAAGGCGTGTGCGGACCAGGCTAGTACACTACTGGCCATTAAAATTGCTACACCACGAAGATGACGTGCTACAGACGCGAAACTTAACCGACTGGAAGAAGATTCTGTGACATGCAAATGATTAGCTTTTCAGAGCATTCACACAAGGCTGGCGCCAGTGGCGACACCTACAACGAGCTGACATGAGGAAAGTTTCCAACCGATTTCTCATACACAAACAGCAGTTGACCGGCGTTGGCTGGTGAAACGTTGTTGTGATGCCTCGTGTTAGGAGGAGAACTGCGTACCATCACCTTTCCAACTTTGATAAAGGTCGGATTGTAGCCTATCGCGATTGCGGTTTATTGTATCGCGACATTGCTGCTCGCGTTGGTCGAGATCCAATGACTGTTGGCAGAATATAGAATCGGTGGGTTCAGGAGGGTAATATGGAACGCCGTACTGGATCCTGACGGCCTCAAATCACTAGCAGTCGAGATGACAAGCATCTTATCCGCATATCTGTAACGGATCGTGCAGTCACGTCTCGATCCGAGTCAACAGATGGGGACGTTTGCAAGACAACAACCATCTGCACGAACAGTTCGCCGACGTTAGCAGCAGCATGAACTATCATGGCTACGGTTCCCTTGACGCTACATCACAGACAGGAGCGCCTGCGATGGTGTACTCAACGACGAACCTTGGTGCACGCATGTCAAAATGTCATTTTTCCGGATGAATGCCGGTTCTGTTTACAGCATCGTGATGGTCGCATCCGTGTTTGGCGACATCGCGGTCAACGCACATTGGAAGCGTGTATTTGTCATCGCCATACTGGCGTATCACCCGGCGTGATGGTATGGGGTGCCAACGGTTACAGGTCTAGGTCATCACTTGTACACATTGACGGCACTTTGAACAGTGGACGTTACATTTCAGATGTGTTACGACTCGTGGCTCTACCCTTCATTCGATCCCTGCGAAACCCTACATTTCAGCAGGATAATGCACGACCGCATGTTGCAGGTCCTGTACGGGCCTTTCTGGATACAGAAAATGTTCGACTGCTGCCCTGCCCAGCACATTCTCCAGATCTCTTACCAATTGAAAATGTCTGGTCAATGGTGGCCGATCAACTGCCTCGTCACAATACGCCAGTCACTACTCTTGGTGAACTGTGGTATCGTGTCGAAGCTGCATTGGCAGCTGTACCTGTACACGCCATCCAAGCTCTGTTTGACTCAATACCCAGGGGTATCAAGGCCGTTATTACGGCCAGAGGTGGTTGTTCTGGGTACTGATTTCTCAGGATCTATGCACCCAAATTGCGTGAAAATGTAATCACGTGTCAGTTCTAGTATAATATATCTGTCCAATGAATACCCGTTTATCATCTGCATTTCTTCTTGGTGTAGCAATTTTAATGGCCAGTAGTGTAGATCTAGCACCCCGCAACGCGGCGCTCTACAGCCAGCGATAGTCTGTAGTCGAGCATCTAAAAGAACTACCGTGCCATCCAGTGGCTTTGTTGCCAATGCTACAACGTGGCTGTTATACAGTGTCATCTGTAGAATAATCGCGATCTTGAGCTTAGGGATAGCATCGACTGTCCGCCACCGTGTCAACGTTTACGAATTACAGAGCTCGGTTTGGCACTAGAATGTCCCCTCCACGCAAATGCATTCCACATGCGTTTCAACAACTGGTGACGTCAGGGTAGGTTGCTCCGATGATGTGAGGGTAGGTTACCTCCTGTTACTTGACCTTCAGCCGGAGTATAGCAGTGTGTTCGACTTTCGCAGTCATCAGTCGAACGTTCGGCTAAGCAACATCTAGGCAGAGTCGCTGACCTACGAATCGCCACCTAACACTTCGAGGTGGAAGAGGCCTACTGACACTCCAGCCAGTGTCTAAAGGTCTTGTCTTCAACTCCGGCGTCTGCATTCTTCTGCCAGCCGCCTCGGGCGACGTGCAGCCTCGCCATCCAATTTCGCTTCGCTGTTGGGCTGACACACGTCTTCCGTCCGCGAGGGCGACTTAGACACACTGACACAGCATTCCGTTGACTCAACATACGCCGCTCGCTGCCCACTATACACGGTCGGCACATGGGACGTACTGCATGGAAGCACTAATAAATGTATGTCTTGAGTATGCAAAGCTGATTTTGCGCTCGTGTTGGAAAATCCATCCCACAGCTTCCCGCCGCTCTGGAGTCATGAGTGATCATTCTGCAACAGTGCTATCAGCCAGGTGTAACAATATGTCCACCGATGACTCACTGACTCATTACCTCGCAAAGTGTGCTGTGCGCCGGGTATTACCTGTCAGCTCGAGTTTCACACCTAATACATTTTTGAGGCCAAATCACGCTTGACGGAACGGATCGACAATACGCACCACAAGGCATTTCAACTGTCAACATTCAAACAGGCTGTCAGTAATTTTCTCAAGAGTGAGAAACTCAGCTTTATTCAAAGAAAAAAAATACGATTGTTCTGACGTTGTTTGTTAGAAACAAAGAAATCATTAGGGAGTAGGTAAACATGCTCTATCTAATCTCATGCAAGCCAACGGCCTTGCCGCAGTGGTTACACCGGGTCCCGTCAGATCACCGAAGTTAAGCGCTGTCTAGCTGGGCTGTCACTTGGATGGGTGACCATTCGGTCTGTTGGGCGCTGTTGACAAGGGGGGTGCACTCACTCCTTGTGAGGCAAGTTGAGGAGCTACTTCATTGAGAACTAGCGGCTCCAGTCTCGTAAACTGGCACACGGCCGGGAGAACTGTGTGCTGACCACATGCCCCTCTATACCCTCATCCACTGTCGCCTGTGGGCTGAGGATGATATGCCGGCCGGTCGGTGCCGTTGGGCCTTCATGGCCTGTTCGAGAGGAGTTTAGTTTATTCCCTTCTAAATATTGTTTGCTGTCTTTGCATGCATGCAGGGGTGATTTAGCTGCCCCTACCGTTTCGTTTTATGCAACCTGCACTTTGGATCAGGAACGATATCTAGACCGGCGACAGCACTGTAATCGATGTATGTTTCCTCTCAGAGCTCTGGGTGACTGCAAACGATGTCATTCTGAAAAAATGCTATTAAGGACGGGACATGAGTTACACAGCGCTTTTCGACCAACACATACTTCACCTCTGCCACACTTATCCAACATGTCTTTAACATTTCTTTGTGTAATTAGTGGTGTAGTTATATGATTTTTAAATGTCTCTGTAAATTTATTTCGTGTATAGTACTTAATATTTCGTAAATGGTTAAGAACCGTTGCTCTTATAAAGTGTGTTTCACCATCGACAAAAAACGAAATTAACAGGAGGCATAAAGATGGGAAGCATGGATATAGTAACTTTCCAATGCTCTTTATATAACCTATGAACCGTTTAGTGTTTTTCAGAGTCTGTGATGTTGCACCGCTTCTGGTCTGGATGTGCCCCTGATTTGTTTGTTAAGGGTGTCATAAAGCAGTTACATCCTCTCCTGAGGGAAAGTGGCCAGCAGGTGCTGTAAATGATCATTGATTTACTGGTTACTTGCAATGGACTGGAAGTGAGGTCTGAGCTGATCCCACACAAGTTCTGACGGGGAAAGATCTGGGGATCTTGTTGGTCGCACAGACAGTTCCTAGAGAGAGAGGTGCAACGTCTAGTTGAACAATCTTCTGATGAAAAATGGCACCACGATACTGACGCATGAGAAGTCACACATGAGGGCGTCCAGCAGTTATACCATGACGCCAGGAATAACACCGCCATGCCTCTCCCAAACATTGGAAGAAGGGAGCATCTCCTACGGTCGCCACTTTCGAGGTCATCCGGGATAGTGCACAACCGATTCTTCTCTGAAGACAATGCGACACCATGCATCAGCTGTCTATGCTTCCCTATGACGGCACCACTCCAAATGTAGCCGTTTGTGTTGTGGTGTTCACGGTAGTCTACTCATGGGACGGTATTTCCCTAGTCCGGTTGCTGATAGTTTCCGACCAACGGTGTGGGATGACAGAATGTTGCAGGGAATATGTTATTTGTTATCGGATGCCAGACGCAGATGCGAGAGGATGAGAGGTGGCATGAGCCCCCTCTCATATTTCTATCTTACGATCTTCCCCTCTAATTGCATGCAGTGAAAAGTCGCTATTCCTTCACACGCGGACTTCCCACGCAGCGTCTCTCGTCACCCGGGTGGTCCGGTGACAGGCGGGCTCTGCTGATCTGGGAAGGGTTAAGCCGACGGGTGTGAGGAAGTCGAGTGAATGCTTTGCAGACGCCGACATTGTCAAAAGACACGCCCGGAGGGGTCTGAAGTAGCGGCTGGGCTAGAGGTTCCGTTACTTCGCAGGATCTTAGCGAAAACACTTTCTGGCGGGCTACCAGCGAGGCGTGGGAATGACTTGTGTACCCAGGCAGTTGTGGCGGGAAAATCCCCGTGCTTTCTGCAAAATAGTAACTGTGATGGGCTTTTTCAGGGCATAGCTCCGTGACGTAGCAAAATCAGCGCAGAAATTGGCGCCAAGAATCTCCATTGGTGGAATGGTAGTGCTCTGGCAATAGAGTGGAATTTTCCGCCGGTTTTCGAGTTGCTGAATGGAACGTTTAACCATGGCCACTGTCGTGGGGGCGGGAATGTTGTGTGTTAGGCCTCTATGGGTGCTCTGGGTAGTCGGCTCTCGCGTTTCGGTCGAGGACGTCGAAGCAACCAGCCATCGCCTCCGGTACGCCAGATCGTGTTCTGGCAGTTAAGAAGACAGTTTGGTAATGTATGTCCGCAGCACCGGCAGATAGGGATTTTCCTAGGTGATAATCAGAGCTCAGCAGAGCGCGCCTGTTCGTCTTTTTCTAACTTTGTTCTGTCTTGAGTAGCAGCAATTAATGTTGGGTTAGCTGTGTGTCTCTCTTAAGATTTGAGTGGCAAGGAATTGGCACCACATACCACTTCGTCATAAACCTCACAATCTAGTTTAGGGACAACTTCACCTTCACAGCGTTTGAGTATCCAATTTGAGCCAATTTGATGTATTATAAATGTTTCATGTGTTTTTGTTTATTATTTTGTGTTTAGTCTTAATAAATCATATTGTTATTTTGGACAGAACTTTCATTCTGTTAATCGGTAGAGCAACCCATCATTTCTCACTACGTTAATGAAACCTTCCTTTATTTAACTTATTTATCAAATTAAATTATTGCAGGTGCCAAACTCTTTTCTACTCCACTTGCAGGGTTGATTACAGTCAGTTCGCTTATATTTTTTAATCCATGTGAAACAGCAAAAGTCGGAGTTAGAATAGGGGGGGCTCAGAGCATCATTTACATATGTAGATTCTAGAAGAATTTAGTGTTAAATGCACTGCTTGCCCCGGCACCTCGTAAGGATTACAGCCTGCTTGGTGCACAATAAGGCGATCCTCCCCTCACGTTCCCATTCAGTCTAACATCGGGCCACTGTCACATCAGTATGCCCCACAAATCTACGAACGGGCTAAACGGAGACGCACAATGAGGTCCATTTCACACTCTATCAGGTGACGATAACGCTGTCTCTCACTATTACGTGGCATCTCCGTATAATTCTCAGTGATTATTTAACATCTGACACCGCTCACACCTCTTGTATATCCTACCATGCCTGATGGTAATGACAGTGGTAATGGTAATGACAGTGGCACGTAAAGTGCCCTCCGCCACACACCGTTGGGTGGCCTGCGGTGTGTAGATGTAGATGTAATAACGCTAAACGCGAACAATAATAATGTTCTCTGGGCGCCGTTCCACCCATCACCGAGAGATGCATTTACATACCCGGTGACGCTGCGTATATGGACGAAGGTACAGTGACATCCGACTATGTCTATTGGTGTTTCATTTTTTTTTTGTCGTCAATGAAGCAAGGTATTTACCGTACAGAATACTGATACTCAGTCCAGTACCCCAATGTCTCCATAGTAATGCTTATTGCGCCTGATCTCTGATGTGGTGGTACAATTCAGTGAGCTCCAACATCGCTTGAACGCGACGCGTCGTGTCGCAGTGTATAAGCACTGCTCGAAATTAAAACTCATCACAAAACAGCAGTCGTGTTTTAATTACACGTAACGCCTGGAGTGAGTGACGCTGCAGATTGCCACCTGTTATTGGCTGCAAAAACGAGGCCACAGAATTTTTCGTGTGTTTCGTGGAATTCCTCATACCGCTAAAAATCAAATTCCTAAACGAGACTTTCATCGACAGTGGTATAAGTCGTCCTGTAAGAGATACCTCTGCAACAACACAGTATTTGAAACGGTTTGTCGCAGGCCCTTTTGTGCAAGCTACCAATATTTTAATTATTATCCTTTCCTCTTCCATTCCTTCTAAAATAAATCACTCTGGGTTTGCTGGCGCATGCTTTATTCTCCTTTCTCCTTGCAAGAACGTTTTAGTCATTTCTTTCTTCGCACACCAAACGAGATAGTTAACGGTGCTGGAGTCGTATAGGATAGAAGAGGAGTTCAAATACTCGTCGAGGCAGTGTGATATAGGTTTCACATTGTTGTTCGTGATACTGGAAATCATTGTAGAAGCAAGCGATTGGAACGTTTTTTGGAAGCATGGACTGCAAAAAAGTTTTCTTTCCAGATACTGTTCCAAAATTGTATTTGTCGATTCACACACCGAAATTGACATTTGCAACAGATTAGTGTAATTTAAAAAGAAAGTATTATCACTAAAAACAGCCGAATCGCACTTATTTGGAAAATATGTATTTTGTCCACTTTAGTCAATTTCGGCAATATTAAAATCTTTGAGGATGTAGATCCATGTCTTGCGGGTGGTAGCTGCAGCCTCGATAAATTCAAAGAACGACATCATTTCGACCTGTGTGTTAGTTTAAATGAGAATTTTACTAAGCACTACTGGCTTATTTCAAGAGTCTGCTCATTTTTAAGTGCAGAAATGTATTTTAAAGCATCATCATTCTAAGTAACAAATAAAAAATAGTGCGCCATGCACAAATACTCAGGGCATGGGAGTCAATGAACACACCCTACGAATTGGTATCCAGAAACCAAACATACATAATTGTTTGGAGTCCAGGCGCTTGTATTTATAAGTATATATAAGAAAGTCCATAGTTACTACAAAAATTGCAAGGTAGTGTTCGCTGATGATCATGGCAAAATATATGTGCATGACATATCCTTTTTGTTATATACGTACGCGGATTGTGTGTTCATATGCACTTATAAATTTGAGAACAGACACACTTGGTTAGTAATCTATATTACTAAATGTCTAAAACGATCACCAAAATCCACTTGGCCGGTCGGAGTGGCCGTGCGGTTATAGGCGCTACAGCCTGGAACCGCGTGACCGCTACGGTCGCAGGTTCGAATCCTGCCTCGGGCATGGATGCGTGTCCTGTCCTTAGGTTAGTTAGGTTTAAGTAGTTCTAAGTTCTATGGGGCTGATGACCACAGTAGTTAAGTCCCATAGTGCTCAGAGCCATTTGAACCATTTTTTTGAAAATCCACTTGCACGTTGCCTATCTAACGGCTTCCAGGGGCAACAAAAATTTAGTTTTCAGTATTTTAAAAATGATTAAAATGGCTCTGAGCACTATGGGACTTAACATCTGTGGTCATCAGTCCCCTAGAACTTAGAACTACTTAAACCTAACTAACCTTAAATACATCACACACATCCATGCCCGAGGCAGGATTCGAACCTGCGACCGTAGCGTTCAGTATTTTAAATAATTATTGACCGAACGGAAAAATTTGAAATAATTTCGTAATCTACTCATTGTGACGTGTCTTAAGTTAAAAGTTTAACACAATAAGCCAAGTATTAAAGATAAAAACTATTTTTATGTCTCGAACCATCATAGCTCAAGGCGGGAAAATTGTCCATGCTATATTAATTTTGTATTTCTGAATGACAGTACGTACCGGCTTCCAACAAACTTTACATATAATTTCAAACCTTTTCGATATTTCTTCTTGCTCGTACCCTCCATAACATAATGAGAGGAAAAATGTTTATAGCTTCATTTTTTTGATTTTATGGAGCATTAGTCGTGACGTTTTAATTTTGTTGCTTCTTTAGTACTAAGTCTATTCGTCACACATTTTGCAGGCAGTATCCGCACACATACTACCGAATGTACCTACAAAATTTAATTCCTTAAAGAACCAGGGATCGATTGGGGGCGGGGGGTTACTAAAGCTTAATAAAGTACTCATTTAAACTGACAGTCTGGCGGAAATGAAGCCTTGTTCGAATTTACGTTCTTGCTGGGTTACCTCTGGATTATATTCTACAGCTACGCACGCACTCTGAAGTATACTACGCATTGCTAGCGAAGAGTGCTTTATTAAGAAAAATAGCCAGTTTCTGTCCTCTTAAATTCACTTCTAGGACAATCAATAAATTATTATCCGTAAGCCGCCGTACGTGCCATAATTTCTCTCAGTCTCTACGCGAGGTAGCGGAACAGTTTATCTTCGGGTATTAGTTATCAAAACGTTCCCAAAGGTTTTGCGGTTAAAACGTCGCCACGTGCTCAGCATACAGCCAGTGTACTAAGCATACAGCCAGTACTAACGGACACAAATGGGGGATGATAAAAGGTGTACAAATAAATCTGAGAAAGAACGTCGACCTGGTTTCAACTAACAGTAATATATTTAACCCTGAGTACCTAAACCAGACCAAATGACACTACTAAATTATAAATCGGACTCGAACCCAAGACACGGGAATATTTGTAACATAAACAGACAGAAACCCTCATCAGTGTAAACAGCTTGCCCTTTAAAAATTCATATGAAAGTGTATGAATATAATTTGATCTAGATTTGCCTTTATGCTCAGTACACTTCACAGGCACAACTCACAATATTCATGAATTATCCACATAGCACAAAGGCAATAGAAAGCCACGAGAGTGAAGAAAAACAAATTTACGAATGAAGCTACCGATCAACGCCTGTTAACAACACTGGGGTTAACTGAAGTATAAAACAGACGGTATAGCGGATAACTCCAAACAGCTTCTAGTACAGTTTACATATTAGGACGCTCACCAAGGAAGTCCATATGCTTCAGCCATTCAACTTTTTCTGCAATTTCCGTAGATACCAAACAGCAGACGTAATACCATGGCCTCCTTCCACCATATTCGACCGTCATGTTTCTCAGGCATGTAAACTGATAGACTGACAATGCAGGCTCCGACAGTTGCGCACAGTGTCCACGATCCTCATAAGCAGCAGGCGTTGCCGTTGGGTGGCCATCCTCCTGTTATTGGCCGGCAACGGCTGAGACCGAACTGGTCCGGGGCGGCGCTAAGTCGGCGTGGCATAAAGCGCGCATGCCACGTGGTCACTAAGCACGCCATTTCTTAGCTATTACGCACAGAAAGAGCGAACGGCTCACTATATCCTCTCCGCTTAGACGATCGTGACCATCGCCTGATTTAATTTAACCACATTCTGTTACATCTACATCTACGTGTAGTAGATACTCCGCAAGCCACCGCGCGGTGCGTGGCGGAGCGTACCTTGTACCACTACTAGTCATTTCTTTTCCTGTTCCACTGGCAAATAAAGCGAGGGAAAACGACTGTCTATATGACTCTGTATGAACCCTACTTTCTGGTATCTTCGTACTCCTTACGCGCAATGTATGTCAGGTTCAAATAGTGCTTATCGAAGTCCGCCCCCGTTAGTAGAGTGATCAGCGCGGCGGAATGCCACGCAAGGGTTCGATTCGTGGCTGGGGCAGGGGATTTTCTCCGCTCAGGGACTGGGTGTTGTGTTGTCCTCATCATCATTTCATTCCCATCTCCGACGCCTTAGTCGCCCAATGTTGTATCGTACTTGCCCTCGGCGGCCGAACTTCCCCGAACGGGGGACTCCCGGCCCACAATGCCATATGCTCATTTCCATTTTTTTTCGAAAAGAACGTCGCCTTCCCTCCAGGGATATCCATTTGAGTTCCAGAAGCATCTCCATAACACGTGTTGTTAGAACCTACCGGTAACAAATCTAGCAGCCCGCCTCTGAATTGCTTCGATGTCATCCGACAATCCGACATGGTACGAATCCCAAACACTCGACCAGTACCCAAGAGTAGGTCGCACCAGCGTCCTCTATGCGGTCTCCTTTACAGGTGAACTACTCTTTACTAAAATTCTCCCAATAAGCCGAAGTCGACCATTCCCCTTCCCTACCACAATTCTACACGCTCGTTCCACCTCACATCGCTTTCCAACGTTACGCCCAGATATTTAAACGACTTGACTGTGTCAAGCAGGACACTAAGTTACACTGTATCCGAACATTAGAGGTTCGATCTACCTAGTCATCCGCATTAACTTGCATTTTTCCACATCTAGAGCCAGCTGGCATTCATCACACCATCTGGAAATTTTGTCTAAGTCGTATCTTCCCACAGCCACTCAACTTCGACACGTTACCTTACACCACGGCATCATCAGCAAACAACCGCAGACTGCTGCCCACCCTGACTGCCAAATCATTTATATGTATAGAGGACAACAGCGGTCCTATCACACTTCCCACACCCCTGACAATACCTTTATTACCCTTGCGTTACTTTGGTTGATATTGATTTCATTACTTGTCATCATTAAAAGAAAGGCGTTTTTCGTTGCGACGGAATCTTCTCACGAAATTCCAATCACCAACTTTCTCCTCTGTATCCGGAAATATTTTGTTGACACCGACCTAAATAGGGAGAAACGATCACGACAATAACATACGAGAAATCATAGCTCGTACGGATAGATATAGGTGTTCGTTCTTTCCTCGCTCTATACGAGATTGGAATAACAGAATTGTGAAGGTGGTTTGATGAACCCTCTGCCAGGCACTTAAATGTGATTTGCGGAGTATCCATGTAGATGTACTTTTTTTACTACGTAACAAAAAATGCACTAACCAAGTAGAAAAGAAAATCAAAAAGAAAAATTGCTGAAATTTCCAAACCGTGATATCGAAACAGTAAAGCGATCTTTGACTGCTGGAAGTTATTTAATTTTGAGTTGGCATTTCATTAGGGGCGCGAGTAGCAGTGGTCCGCGGACGGAGCCGCGAGGGAGTGACAAAGCGGCCGCCTGTCGCTGCACAATGGCGGAGCACAAAGGCGCCGCACGCCGCCCTGCGAAGCACAGGGCTGGCATTCCCCACTGCCGGCCGCAGACCTCTGCACCCAGCGGTACAGCACTCTACTTCACTAAACAGAGAGCGCACTCTTCGCTTTCTTTTTCCTTCATATTGTTATCGATCATTCTCCCAGCTGGCACACCGTCGTGATTTGCAAAATAAAATAAACATAACTCATCTGGTGCCAAAGGTAGTAACCAAAAGGTGGATGGTGAGGGGAGGTGGCCCAATCCTTACTCCACTCTCTCTCTCAAATATATATACAGGATGTTACAAAAAGGTACGGCCAAACTTTCAGCAAACATTCCTCACACACAAAGAAAGAAAATATGTTATGTGGACATGTGTCCGGAAACGCTTACTTTCCATGTTAGAGCTCATTTTATTGCTTCTCTTCAAATCACATTAATCATGGAATGGAAACACACAGCAACAGAACGTACCAGCGTGACTTCAAACACTTTTGTTACAGGAAATGTTCAAAATGTCCTCCGTTAGCGAGGATACATGCATCCACCCTCCGTCGCATGGAATCCCTGATGCGCTGATGCAGCCCTGGAGAATGTTTCGTGCTCCCTAAGACGCCGATCAATTGCTTCGAACATCTTCCTGTCGGGACACCTTCGTTCTGGAAGTCTGTCTCGATACAAACGTACCGCGCCACGGCTATTGACCCGTGCTAATCCACACATCAAGTGGGCACCTGCCAACTCCGCATTTGTAAACATTGCACTGACTGCAAAACCACGTTCGTGATGAACACTAACCTCTCGATGCTACGTACTGATGTGCTTGATGCTAGTACTGTAGAGCAATGAGTCGCCAACACAAGCACCGAAGTCAACATTACCTTCCTTCAATTCGGCCAACTGGCGGTGAATCGAGGAAGTACAGTACATACTGACGAAACTAAAATGAGCTCTAACATGGAAATTAAGCGTTTCCGGACACATGTCCACATAACATCTTTTCTTTATTTCTGTGTGAGGAATGTTTTCTGAAAGTTTGGCTGTACCTTTTTGTAACACCATATATATATATATATATATATATATATATATATATATATATATATATATATATATATATATATATATATATATATATTAAAGGGTGGTCCATTGATAGTGACCGGGCCTAATATCTCACGAAATACTGAAGAGGGAAACCAGATGGCACTATGGTTGGCCCGCTAGATGGCGCTGCCATAGGTCAAACGGATATCAACTGCGTTTTTTAAAAATAGGAACCCCCATTTTTTATTACGTATTCGTGTAAGACTCTCTAAGACACCCCAGTTGGACAAAACCGTTGGTGGTACCCACTTACATTTATTGAGCATTTTAAAAAAGTGCCTCTACTTGGATAACCTGCACAGTAGACCAACACACCTGGAGGTGGCAGCCACACCTCCGAGGCAACCTGTCTGCTGGCAAATTTTCTCTGTACAGGCGCATTTTTAGAATGCAATACACGTGGGCGAGTGCCATCAAGGGTTTTGCTGAAATGAAGGGTCTTAGAGGTACCCTTGTCGTGCATGTGTCAGTGACATACCCCTCCTTGATCATGCCACAGGAAGGCATGAAACGGGAGCACCTATAAAGCACAAAGACACTGTGCTGCTTCGGGGCAGGTTCAAATTTCGTCGAATGGTTTTGAACGATCTCTAGTGGTTCCACCCTGTACATCAGGGCAAAAACTGTGGTCGTACTCCACTCCAAAGGGTTGAGATCGCGTACCACGGGGTTGTAGCTCCGTGGTATCCGTCGAGATCAGAAACACCAAAGGTGAACGAGAGTTGTAGCTTATCGCACACCAGGCCGTACAGCCTGGGGTGGGGCAGAGTGTGTTGGTCGAATGCACTCTACGAGACAGACCCCAACAGGTAGAAGTTAGACGTACAAACGACTATCACTTGTGAGCAGGCAGAGTCTGCTTTCATCGCTGAAGACTGTTCTATTTTCCAAGTGATCCTCTGACGGCACCAGTCGATCGGTGCAAGTCGATGCTGCAGCATGAGTGGCAGACGGGCTAGAAGTGTGAATGCCCGTAATAATAATAGGTTCGCAACAGTTTGTGTTGACACATCTGGGATCACAAGCCCTTATCTGGCCTGTGGTAGCTCTACCATCTAGCACTGCTGCCCGTACAATACGACGATCCTGGGGGCGTCGGTGCTACGGGCACGTCCAGAACCTCGTGCACGGGTGTGAGAATGTTCACGTGACCGCCGATACCAGCATCGTGGTACGGGGTGTTCAAACAGTCTCTCCGCAGTGCCGTATGATTGTTAGCCGCACGTGCCGTATGCCGCAGTGAATATACCGAAATCAAACTCACTGAACTACAAGTTATAAATTTATTGAATATTCATTTTTACTTACAAATTTTCACATTAAATGTTGAAAGTGTTCCCCCTGTCGTTAAATACACGGTTCAATTCGTCTAATCACGTTTCCAAATGGTTCAAATGGCTCTGAGCACTATGCGACTTAACTTCTGAGGTCATCAGTCGCCTAGAACTTAGAACTAATTAAACCTAACTAACCTAAGGACATCACACACATCCATGCCCGAGGCAGGATTGGAACCTGCGACCGTAGCGGTCGCTCGGTTCCAGACTGTAGCGCCTAGAACCGCACGGCCACTCGGGCCGGCCATGTTTCCAAACATAACCTGTAACATTTCTTCTGTAACAGAAGCAGTGAAAGTGGATGTTGCAGTTTACAGTTCATCTATGGAAGGTTTCTGTAGACAGTTGCTTTCGCTGCACCCAGAGGAAAAAGTCAGGTGGTGTAAGGTCAGGCGATCGTGGAGGCCAAAGTCCCTGTGAAATTATGCGATTACCAAAAACATCAGCAAGCAGTGACATTGAAACGCGAGCTGTATGCGCGGTTGCACCATCTTGTTGAAAATAACCGTTCAGTATTTCACTTAACACAAGTTCTCTTATGAATGGGTACAGAATATCACTGCAGTATCGTTGTGCGTTTATTGTTTCGTTGAAAAATATGGGACCCACAATCCGACGTCTAGAAATGTCAATCAAAAAATGTTCAAATGTGTGTGAAATCTTATGAGACTTAACTGATGAGGTCATCAGTCCCTAAGCTTACACACCACTTAACCTAAATTATCCAAAGTACAAACACACACACCCATGCCCGAAGGAGGACTCAAACCTCCGCCGGGATCAGCCGCACCGTCCATGACTGCAGCGCCTTAGACCGCTCTGCTAATCCCGCGCGGCAAATGTCAATCCAAACTCCTGTTTTCACAGAATGAAGTGGTTTCTCATGAATACACAATGGATTTACAGTACTCCACATACAAGAATTTTGCGATTTCGTGTACCCGGATAAATGAAACCACGGCTCATCAGTGATAAACGTTTCATTAAGAGTACCCCTTCTATTTTGTTGAAAGAAATTTTTGAACCATTGACAATAATGCAGTATCTTGCCATGATCAGTATTTTTCGGTTCTTGCACGGCTGTCACTTTGTATGAGAAAGGTTCAAATTTTTCCTTACAGCTGTGTGGGCCGTTCAAACACTAACATCGATTTCCTGGGCGAGTTTTCTTACTGACTTGTTCGGACTCATGGACATTTTATCGGAAATATCGAATAGTTTATCCTCAGACAAAACGCGCCTCTAAATTTGTTAATCAAATCTCGCAGAGTATCGCGATGTGGGAGTGTTGTCTTCGGGAAAACTGAATTAAATGTTCAACGAACTGAAACTGTATTTACCGCCAGCTCTGAACACTTGTTCGACTAAAAACACACGTTCTTCAATGGTTAGCATTTTAACAGGGTCAGAAACTAAACAAACGAACAAAGGAACTAAACTTAAACGTTCACGTCAACACGCAACGACACACACCAGCGATACTACTGTCGCTGGCTGAGATAAACGAAACAGTGGTATGTTGGGAGAGTCCACTTGAAAGGGAAGTAACCCAGCACTCCGTCTTCAGACCACGAGTGGCCTACCGGTATCATCCGACCGCCGTGTCATCCTCATGTGGAGGATGTGGTTAGGAGGGGCGTGGGGTCAACACACCGCTCTGCCGGTCGTTATGATGGTATTCTTGACCGAAGCCGCTACTATTCGGTCGATTAGCTCCGCAGCTGGTATCACGAGGCTGAGTGCACCCCGAAAAATGGCAACAGCGCATGGCGGCCTGGATGGCCACACATCCAAGCGCCGACCACGCCCGACAGCGCTTAACTTCGGATCTCACGGGAACCGGAGTATCCACTGCGGCAAGGCCGTTGCCCGAAGTAACCCAGGCAGGCGAACAATCATACGGCACGCGCGGCTAACAATCATACGGCACTGCGGAGAGTCTTTTTGCACACCCCGTACAACTGATACAGCACGTCCTACTTGTTTGGAAATTCTCAGAAAGGACTTTCCGGCCCTAAGAAGGCCAACACAATCTGACGCCTTTCAGACTTGCTCAGTTGGCTGTAAGCGTCTCCGTGTCATGGTTACCTGCTTTGCTGAGCCTTCTGGCTGCGAGCGCTCCCTATTAAACGGTAGAAACAGGTGGCGCTCTGGTAGCTATGACACTACGCTGTCTGCTGGCGGGCAACTTTGAAACCTTCATCAGTACATCTAGTGTCCCCCAGGTGGCATATAACGTCATCGGATCAAAATAGACGTCATCTTTCCAGGTATACTGATTTTTTTTCCGGCAGTGTAGATTAGGAACAGCAGAGAGCCACTTCCTTGCAGCGCGCCAGATAGAGCTTCCGTTTGACGCGAAAATTGCCTAAGGCGAATCTGAGCAGCGTCTATAGCAGGCTGGGTGGTAGGTAGATCCAGCACAGTCAAGAATGAGGCCTGCCTGCTTCTTCCGGCGGTACTTTCCAGAGCGTTGACTATCGACCTGCAGCGATCGACCGGCGCGTCTCTTTAGCTATGCACCGCTCAAGATGACGCCCTCCCCTGCCTTTTTTACGACAGTAAATAAAACAGGTGGAGTACAGGCGAGGGGAGACGCGGTGGGGCTTGGAGGGGCAGTAAATGAGTAAGTGCCGCCTGGAGCCCGGCGCTTCCTCTCATTATCCAATTTGCGAAACCTCGGCCGGGCCGGGCCCAGGCGCTCGCTAATCGCAATCATGGCTTCGGCCGCAGGCGGGAGCAGCCACTCCTTCTTAGGGTGCAGTCCGCCAACGGCGCACCGAATCCAAGGTGGTCTCAGCACGAAAACGTTGACAAATTAAAGTAAGTCTGAGAACTGCAACCAACAGGTGCTAGTCAATAAACAGGAGTAGCAGCTGAAGATATGAAAGAATTGTGGATAACCTCATGAATGTCCTAGACAGAATGTTACAGTACTGTTGTGGCACTAATTGTCAGATTCAGCCAGGCGGTACACGGCACAACTTCTTCGAAATCCCGCAATTGTCACCCACTGCAACGCAGAAGTTTGAAATTCCGATTCCGCTAGAGCAGTAACGCAAACTGCGTGCATGTGACTAGGACCCTCTCACAGCTGGTCTCTGCACAGTGAAACGTCGCCTTAGAAAAATTTATGAATTACTGTGCTGATAAACCTCTTACATTATTTGCTTTTCAAACAGCTGAGCAAAATTGAACGTACTCAGACATTTCTCTCTTTACTTATTCTGATCAACACTAAACTGACACACAATATTTTTAGCGCAATGCAATCTGACTTTCAATAATCCCTACAAAAGAATGGCCCTGACTAACAATAACCTATACCTTTCATGAATCACTTACCTCATAAAAATCTTCGTTACTAAAACTACTGCAATACAGCGAGCGCCACTACTGCCAGCTAAATAAAAGGTTCTAACTACTGAAGGCACTAACTACTGATAGGCATAGTTAGCAGATGAAAGATTTTGATGGAGAACAAACAATGTACACTCCTGGAAATGGAAAAAAGAACACATTGACACCGGAGTGTCAGACCCACCATACTTGCTCCGGACACTGCGAGAGGGCTGTACAAGCAATGATCACACGCACGGCACAGCGGACACACCAGGAACCGCGGTGTTGGCCGTCGAATGGCGCTAGCTGCGCAGCATTTGTGCACCGCCGCCGTCAGTGTCAGCCAGTTTGCCGTGGCATACGGAGCTCCATCGCAGTCTTTAACACTGGTAGCATGCCGCGACAGCGTGGACGTGAACCGTATGTGCAGTTGACGGACTTTGAGCGAGGGCGTATAGTGGGCATGCGGGAGGCCGGGTGGACGTACCGCCGAATTGCTCAACACGTGGGGCGTGAGGTCTCCACAGTACATCGATGTTGTCGCCAGTGGTCGGCGGAAGGTGCACGTGCCCGTCGACCTGGGACCGACCGCAGCGACGCACGGATGCACGCCAAGACCGTAGGATCCTACGCAGTGCCGTAGGGGACCGCACCGCCACTTCCCAGCAAATTAGGGACACTGTTGCTCCTGGGGTATCGGCGAGGACCATTCGCAACCGTCTCCATGAAGCTGGGCTACGGTCCCGCACACCGTTAGGCCGTCTTCCGCTCACGCCCCAACATCGTGCAGCCCGCCTCCAGTGGTGTCGCGACAGGCGTGAATGGAGGGACGAATGGAGACGTGTCGTCTTCAGCGATGAGAGTCGCTTCTGCCTTGGTGCCAATGATGGTCGTATGCGTGTTTGGCGCCGTGCAGGTGAGCGCCACAATCAGGACTGCATACGACCGAGCCACACAGGGCCAACACCCGGCATCATGGTGTGGGGAGCGATCTCCTACACTGGCCGTACACCACTGGTGATCGTCGAGGGGACACTGAATAGTGCACGGTACATCCAAACCGTCATCGAACCCATTGTTCTACCATTCCTAGACCGGCAAGGGAACTTGCTGTTCCAACAGGACAATGCACGTCCGCATGTATCCCGTGCCACCCAACGTGCTCTAGAAGGTGTAAGTCAACTACCCTGGCCAGCAAGATCTCCGGATCTGTCCCCCATTGAGCATGTTTGGAACTGGATGAAGCGTCGTCTCACGCGGTCTGCACGTCCAGCACGAACGCTGGTCCAACTGAGGCGCCAGGTGGAAATGGCATGGCAAGCCGTTCCACAGGACTACATCTAGCATCTCTACGATCGTCTCCATGGGAGAATAGCAGCCTGCATTGCTGCGAAAGGTGGATATACACTGTACTAGTGCCGACATTGTGCATGCTCTGTTGCCTGTGTCTATGTGCCTGTGGTTCTGTCAGTGTGATCATGTGATGTATCTGACCCCAGGAATGTGTCAATAAAGTTTCCCCTTCCTGGGACAATGAATTCACGGTGTTCTTATTTCAATTTCCAGGAGTGTATTTACCTTAATAGAGTTCAAAAGTCATAAAATATATATCAGTTCATGATATCCAGTATTACGAGTTTACTCTCACAAGTCCAGATCGTCCGCTCTCAAAATTCCGCCATCTCTCTCCCCACATCCACCACTGCTGGCGGCTCACCTCCAACTGCACAACGCTACGCGCTGTTAACATCCAGCTGCCCAACACTACAATAAAGAATATTCCAACAATGCTGACCAGCCACAGACTGCACACAGCACAGCCAGTGATTTTCATACAGAGCGCTACTTGGCGTTACCAATATAAAAACCTAAACAGCGTGCTTACAACAGGTACGGTTTCAAAGTGCTCAGCAAACGGGCCAGTGACAACAACGATGTTGCCGAACTGGGCAGTCTTAGAGCGACCCGTTGCCGTTTTATTCACACATGGGTCAATGTCGCATCCTGCCCTGCCTGCCCCACTCTGATTACGTCGCCACAAGAGAACGCGAAACGGAAGCTTTGAAACAGTAAAAGCACCCTCTGCTGCTTCAGATCACAAATTTGTCCAACGGTTATGAACGGTCCCTTGTGGTTCCACCCTACGCCAGAGTGAAAATTGCGGTCGCGCTCCACTCCAGGAGGGCGAGATCACACTGGAGGGATTGCTGGTCCACGATGTCCTTACAGAAGGGTTGAATCGTACGGTCGGTGCCAGCAGCGTCATAGGCTGTCAAGAACGTCATCCCGTTGTTCATCTCACTGCGAATTGTCGTTTTCGGTTGTGAAATGTGTGGGAATCAACGCCCAAAGGGACGGAATGGTTTCACTGACGTCCTACAAGCCAACCGCTGAGGGCTTTCGTCTTGATTCTGAACGGCTGTGTTTCTGAAATGTTTTCTTCGGCTGCCCATAAGAAAATCGCGTAATTTCAACGCTGGGAGTCCCTATTCTGATCTCCATCGCAGAGGTGTCAAATGAAACACTGAATTGTGGGGAAGATGGGGTGTGATAACCTTTCCAGTGTGTGACACGTACATTGTGGCTTTGCGCATTGTAGATATGCATCAGAAATGCCATTTTAGACTCAGTAAAGGAAAATGGAAAAGAAAACAAAGCGTCAGGAGAAAGAACAGAAAGAGTATGAAGAAGATATTATGAAACAGAACACCTCTATGAACATCCATGTTAAGGAGTAACGCTGGACAATACGAACATGAAATTAAGAAAAGAAGATGCATGTCCTATGGACACATCCAAACAGTGTGTCCTACTAGACTGAGGAACATCTTACAACATTATGAAAATTTAGTAGCCATATTTAGTAGACTTAGAGACGTGCATCAAAATCTACAAGCAACTGAATACAAACCTTGGCAATCATACAAAATGTAGAAATGGAGTGGATTCCAAAAAGAAGTTCCACAAAGGCAGGAGAGAAAATCGTGGCAGAAGAGAGGGAAAAACTAAAGAAAATCAGGGAATATTGAAGGAAACATCAAGCCCACTTAGCTACTTAAATGTGGTCCTTAGCTTGTTTACTGCGAAAGAGGAAGAAATGCAGGTCTGCAATGAGCATCTATTTAAAAAGCGACTGGAAATTATTTGACAAATCGATCAGACTATATTTTTGGATACACTTCACATAAATCCTAGTGAGCTAGAAAACTGCCTTTCAGAATCATAGGATCGAAATATTAACAAATAATTTTTCCAAGAAAAACAGACCTTTGCCTTAAATGATCGGGCATTCGCGATTTGTCTATCTGAAAACACATACTTTTAAGATTTGACTTAAATCGGACACAGGATCTTAGAATTGGTCCACTGTTCTGCACCCACAGACTTACATTTATTCAGGGTGAACTTGAACTCCAAGAAAAAACTTTTACAGGTTGTGTAAAGTACACGAGCTAACAGCGGATCGAGCAGCAAAATTACGAATCTTACTGTTCCCGGTGGAAGAGTTAAGTGCGCTGAAAACTACGTCTCTTATGGTTCTTTGTGCGCCACTTTAATTACCTGTTCCCTTAAAGTGCAGGCCTTGCAGAGAGGCTCTGAAATTTCAATGGATACTGACCAGAAGAAAATCTAAATTTAGGTGCTAAAACTGGATCGTCTATGTTACAATAAAAGTAATTGCACCAAATTACAGTTCAGCTTAATCCGGCATTCTCGCTGTTTGAGGCAAGGGAGTTTGAACCGTATCAGAGCAGGCACAACGCACAAAGGCACAAATCATTCTACTGTACACCAAAACCAGGTCACATGTCTGTCTAACTCGAAAGAACCGCAAATAAATCCGCTAGAGTTCCACTGTCCTAGTTCACGGACTGAAGCAGCTGAAAATCTCAACGTAACTTCCATTAGCAGTGAAATTAAATGGCTCTGCAACACCAACGCGCTTTACTAACACGGCCGATCCGTGGCTCAGCCTACTGTTCATTATGTGCTGGCCACGATGTGAAACCCAACCGCCACCTCCGCAAAACCGAACCACCCGCCTTTCCTTCCTTACGAGTGGTCACCATCGGGCTCCCACTGGGCCACAACTACCTGGCTTCCTGTTATTATATAGATTCGTCTCCCTGGCCTCTGACGTCACAAATCGACGCCAGAACGTATCTCACAAGCACAACGCAAATGATATATATTATTCATAGTTCATAAATATATGTTGTCGCTAGAGGATATAAAATGTAGACTGGCAATGGCAAGGAAAGCGTTTCTCAAGAAGAGAAACTTGTTAACATCGAGTATAGATTTAAGTGTCAGGAAGTCATTTCTGAAAGTATTTGTATGGAGTGTAGCCATGTATGGAAGTGAAACATGGACGATAGCTAGTTTGGACAAGAAGAGAATAGAAGCTTTCGAAATATGGTGCTACAGAAGAATGCTGAAGATAAGGTGGGTAGATCACGTAACTAATGAGGAGGCATTGAGTAGGATTGGGGAGAAGAGGAGTTTGTGGCACAACTTGACTAGAAGAAGGGATCGGTTGGTAGGACATGTTTTGAGGCATCAAGGGATCACAAATTTAGCATTGGAGGGCACCGTGGAGGGTAAAAATCGTAGAGGGAGACCAAGAGATGAACACACTAAGCAGATTCAGAAGGATGTAGGATGCAGTAGGTACTGCGAGATGAAGAAGCTTGCACAGGATAGAGTAGCATGGAGAGCTGCATCAAACCAGTCTCAGGACTGAAGACAACAACAACAACAATGTTGTCGCTTACACACTAATGAAACAAGAATATTAATTCTACAATGACTGGTAGCCGAGATACAAGTCATTTAATGTTTTTCTTAAATTGCATGATTTGTAGCACAAAAGAAATATGCATAAATGACAAAATAGTCATCAGTATCCTGTGTTTTTCTGAAGGGAAAGTGGCTCCTCTTTCTCGACTGTGGGTTAGCCAGTACATTAGACTGCCGGAAAAACAATGCAACACCTCCAAGGATGAGGTCACTTTATTGACAAGTGACGTAACAGGTAGTTCAGCATTTTAGGAGTATGTAATAAATTCAGACCAAGTGCAACACACACGCAACAGTGAAGGGCGCCCAAACAGTCACATCAGTACACAGTGTATCCCGCTCTGGTGGCAACGCAGGCGTGTGTATTGTCGCACGCAAGCGCACATCAAGGTGGCGAAAGGCATTCTGCGATAGTTAGTTGCAAGTACTTTGTACCGTTTGTTGCAATTCGGCAATTTGTCTTGATTAATACGAAAACTACGGTCTCTAGCGAAAACGTATCCCAGCACAAAATTTAAGTACATTAAATTTCCTACGAAAAAACTGCTGTTCTTTTTTCTGTAGGACTCATAGTTTGCACTAGCGAGAGAGAGAAAACGAAAACATTGAACGTGGTACTTGAGGGTTTTGCGGGTGGCATAAAACCCACAGGTGGGGGCAGCTGAATCACTCTGTATCGTGCCTCAGAACCAATTTCGGTCCCATGAATTTCGAAACAGGCGAATGATGCAATTTTTGCTGAACACGGGCCTTGAAGGTTTTGCACTTTTTCTCCGGGAGTGCGTTTAGGTAATTACTGACTCACTAATGCAGAAGCCACTAAAGATTAAGTTATGACGTTGCGTATGCTGTTGAATTTTGGCTCGAGATGAGAGCTGATAATATGGTGTTTCTCTTGGAGAGCGGACCTTGCCCCCCGGCACGGCGGGTGTCCTCGTGTCGCAGAAGTAGCTGGGCGGGGCCAGGCGGCCGGAGTCATTACGCGGTCGCAAATAACGCACGGCGGCGGCGCCGCGGCTTCACAGGCGGCAGCGGCGGCGGCCCGTTTGAGGTGACGCCTGACGGGCCTCGCTGCCGCCCCACCCCGCCCCCGCCGCCCCCGGCCTCGCGCCGACACGTCGCCCGCCGCCGCCAGCGATCGATACTGGGGGTGGGCGCGCGAGCGGCGCGCCAGCCCGCCGGCGGGGGCGGCGGAGGTGGGGGTGGGGCGGCAGCGAGGCGAGGCCAGGCCGAGGGAATTAGCCGCGCTCGCTGCCGCCGCCGCCGCCGCCGCCGCCCCCGCGCCTGCATCCGGCGCGACGCGCGCTGCCTGACTAACGTGCCGCTGCCCTGCCTACCGAAGAGGTGCCGGCGCGCACCGGCAGAAACGCAGTTACGCTACAAGCGGCGGGACTCCCACTCGGGCATTTGCCATTTAGAGCACTGCGTCCGGGTGACGAATCCGCGTGAGCGGAGTTTGTCCCCCATCACTCGTTTTGCACGTGTTGCGGAAGAATGCGGCCGGCAGTTCCCTTACTCCACAGAGTGCGGGGCAAAAGGCGAGTTGCTGGCCGGAGTGGCCGTGCGGTTCTAGGCGCTACAGTCTGGAGCCGAGCGACCGCTGCGGTCGCAGGTTCGAATCTTGCCTCGAGCATGGATGTGTGTGATGTCCTTAGGTTAGTTAGGTTTAATTAGTTCTAAGTTCTAGGCGACTGATGACCTCAGAAGTTAAGTCGCATAGTGCTCAGAGCCATTTGAACAGGCGAGTTGCGGGGCAAAAAGCATGTGGGGTGCCATATAGCTAAGGAAACGTGGTCATAAAAGGTATCCCAAAGGAATGGTCTACATTAACGAATATGACAGGAATATATGGACATACTCACTATTCCGAATGGCTTCCGAGACAGAACACATCTAATGTACATTCTTATTTATTTTCTCTATTATTCAACACACTGTTCCCTTTACTCATGTACACATCCACAGCAGTAAGTAAACATTACAACATGCATTTTACAATTGAAAAATACGTGTTTTTAACACACACAAGTGTTCGTGGGAGATTGATACATGCAGAAAGTCGCTGTGTGGTGATTGTAGTATTCCGCTGACCATTTCAAGAATGTGTTGTCGTTCCTGCACAGGTTGTTGAACAACACATTCAGAAGAAAAGTGAGAACTTGGAAGAATAGTCTACCTATTTCATACCACGTGGTGAAAACTCTGCTAAACACTCTACAATCAGGAATTCGACGTGTCGGAGGGCGCGGACGGTATACTTCAACAGCAGTAGGAGCAATACAACGGAGAAGCCGTGAACATATCCGAATACTCTTTAGGGTAGATGTGCGACACTTCAGCCAGCGCGTGTACGATCACAGTTAGCCGATGCTTCTCTGTTGTACCCTCGCACTAATCCACTCGCAACATACCATGGACAGCTTCATGTTCAGATGCCAGAAGGATATCCTGAACAAAGATTTTGTGCTCAATAAAAGGTCAGAGAGGGGAGGAGGGCAAGACACGTGCGCGCCACTAACCCAAAAACAATTGTCTCGGTAACCATTCGGAATACAGTATATATCCACATGAAGCTTTTAGCTTCAAATGAGCGTTCCTGTCATATCCCTGGATATCGACCGCTTGTCCTCCGACACCTGTATCGCTCCGTTACTTCGTAAAGGTAATAACGTAACGTCTGTGGCGCAATCCCGTTACCTGACTGCCGGTACGGAGTAGCCCTTCCTTCCGCCGGGGCACTCAGAAGGCTGAGTGGGTCTGGCGCCGTCATGGAAGGAATGGGAACGAGGAAAAGTCCTCGCCACCCTACGAGTTCTATCCCGGCACCTCCAAGGCCAGAGCCCAGTGGCCTTCCCATTTTTTTCTATTTTTTCTATCTGTTTCTTGGTGTTTTATTTCACTAGTGGTTCTGTGCGAATGTCGCATGACATCTTTCAGATCCCACCGATTAACTTTACTCACGTTTCTTATTGCAGAGAGCTGCTAATCCGCTCCCTAAAGACACCGAGCTCCCGTGCGGCTATCTGTCAGACCACAACAGCCACCTCAGTCACTACATACTGGCACTAATGAACCCGGCAAGTGCTCGAACTAATTTGTGACGGCCGTGTGTTGGTTAAAAGGTGTAAGGTGGCAGAATAAATGAAGGTCAGATTCGCACCTTACATGAGAGATTTATACTTCACAACAGGAAGGTGAATATGACACCTAACTTCATTCGGCAGTAATGACCAAATTTGCTTATTAGTATATAATGCAAATAGGGATGACACTCAATCGACGGTAATTAACACATCGTTCCTATAATGCATGTTTGAGCGGAAGGTGAAAGAAGCAGCGAGAGGCGTTTTAGTTTGGAATTGAGAGGGACAAAGGCAGAGGCAAGGCCGTGCTGCAGGGGGTACAACTTAAAGGGTGTCCCAGGCAGAAAGTCAATGACCGATCAGGTGACTCAGACGGAGAGAGGGAGTATAACGGCCCGTCTGAAGGAGGATAGGAAATAAAGCTTTTAAAAAAATGGCTCTGAGCACTATGGGACTCAACTGCTGAGATCATTAGTCCCCTAGAACTTAGAACTAGTTAAACCTAACTAACCTAAGGACATCACAAACATCCATGCCCGAGGCAGGATTCGAACCTGCGAGCGTAGCGGTCTTGCGGTTCCAGACTGCAGCAGAAAGCTTTTAGAAAACTATGTTTCGGAATTCCAAATGAATACGAAACAAGACCAGTGACGCATTTTCGTTTTCGTGTCGAGCAAGTGGTACACACCTGAGAGGGTCAATGTACGCATTTAGGCGTCTGGAACGGGAACAAAACATCCGATTGGCGAAAACGCGCTAGGAAGGAGAAAAGAGCCAAAGTTTCGTCGCAATTTAATGGTAGGGACCTTGCGACTATAGAGAGAGTTTCCACAAAATAAGAGGAACGCTCCTATTGGTCGAAAAAAAACCCGTAATTTGAAGAACAAAAGAACCCAGGTGGGGAGACAGTTCGACTATGAGTAAGACAAGACGGAACGGAGCGCATAATGCTCAGTACGACGCACAGGAGTAATATGTGTGAACACTGCGCTCACAGTGGCTGACATCCAGCTAGAAATTAGCTGTAGCATCGTTTAGTTCCAACTGAGGAGAAACGAACCAGCCAATTAGTTAATTGTTCTTGTGAGAACTGAGAGGGCATTATAATATGCATGCTGCTCCAACCATGCGCGTGTATATCGCCACATTCTAAGACCAAGGATGAGTACGTGTTATCTCGCATAACGAGAAACATAGGGAAAGTTTCTGCTGGAAAATTCAGCAAAGGTGTTGTTAGTTTCATAAGAATTTCAGGGGAAGAGAGCGGCCTAGCAGACGACAGCTGATCGCAGATTAAGGTAAATACCGCATGCAGAGACGTAAATTTGTTGGTTCACCAGCTTGCGCCCACTGTAAACTCGAGCGACCTTGGGTAATCTTTTGCTCAATTTGTCACATAACTAACCATCCACCGTAGACCTGATTGTCATCCTAAAAATAGTACCGAACTTTGAACCGGAATCGGACGATTTTCGTAGTACTGACCAACATCATAACGTAAGTGTAGGAACAATTTTGTTATGAAACTTCTAGTTAAACTTTAATATCGTCGTGTTTAGGATAATTTAACCTCCTGAGAGTTAATATTTAATACTGTTGTGTTTAGGATTATTTCACTTTTTGATGTTGACGAGACGCGTTATCCTGAGAACTGTTTTTTTTTTTTTTTTTTTTTTTTTTTTTTTTTGTCACGTTGAAAACTGTGTAAAAGCGTGTATTTTTGTGCTAATATTGCGACATTAAACATGTCATTTCAACTTACACCGTTGTCATCAATCCTAGAATATGTTAACCACAAATATTGCACCTTACAAAGGATACCAGTTGAGTGCCTGCAAACGACCTGTCTGCATACTGGACAGACTGCACCTTTACCTGGAGCTATGGTCTGGGGCACGACCTCGTACAGCAGGAAGACTCTCTTGGTTATCCCGGGCATCCCGATTGCAGATCTTTACCTTAGTATGGTAACTCGACATGTTGTGTAGTCATTCACGAACTGTTTTCTAATAGAATAACGCTCGCCCACATTTCGCTGTTGTAACCCATCATGGTCTACAGATTGTCGACATGTTGCCTCGGCCTGCCAGATAACCAGATCTCTAATGTAACACATATGGGGCATCATCAGATGGCAACTCCAGTGACATCCACAAACAGCATTAATCGTCTCTGCATTGACCGAGCGCGTGCACCAAGCATGGAGTTCCATCCCACAAACTGACACCCAGCACCTGTACATCACAATGCATGCATGTTTGCATTCCTGCATTCAGAATTCTGGTGGTTACACCGGTTATTATTCACATTTTCAATGGCTTATCTCGCTCTTACTTTAACCTGTGGTCTTGCAAAATGGTTCAAATGGCTCTGAGCACTATGGGACTTAACAGCTGTGGTCATCAGTCCCCTAGAACTTAGAACTACTTAAATCTAACTAACCTAAGGACATCACACACATCCATGCCCGAGGCAGGATTCGAAACTGTGACCGTATCGGTCGCGCGGTTCCAGACTGTAGCGCCTATAACCGCTCGGCCACTCCGGCCGGTTGTGCTCTTGCAATTTAATCACTTAAATGTGTTACCTAGGCAAATGTATTCCCAAAATTTCATTACTTTACATTAATTATTTTTTGGTGCAGCGATTTTTTTCCGTCGGTGTATTATATTACATTTTCATAATTTTACAAATATCACTGTTACTGTTAAAATACTAGTCATCTGTGCCGCGTTGAAAGTAGGCTGACAACAAGTTCTATTTCGTGAGAAGGGGATAGAGGGCGATAATAAGACTACGAATCCCCCGCCCTACCTTGTCCCACCCACCTCACCCAACCCTGGATAAGCACTTGCACGTGATGCGAGGTGAACGGTAGAGTATGTGTTGACCAAACTTTGAAGTCGAACAGGATTGTACAATCATTTCCTGTTTCGTACAGACCGACCTATAGAGACAGAGACATTAAGAGGGAGAGAGAGATAGAGAATGAGAGAGCGAGGGAGGGGGTGGGGAGTCGCGCACCCCTAATCGGAGCTGCCGGCGGCCGCCTAATGACTCCGCTAACGACGCTCGGGCAGGGGCAGTCACCCCCGCTCCGCCGGTTTACGCGCTCCGTAATATATTTTTATCGCCGGTGCTAAAAGCGGCGGGTGGCCTTCCCAGCGCTGCCCCTCCCCCGACTTCACCCCCGCCAGCCACTGGCGCAATTGTCCCGCGGAAGGGCCGTTCCGACGGATCGCCTTTTATAGGCTAGGTGGCAGGTTCGCGCGCCCCTATCGGCGGAGCGCCTTACTGGTTATAACGCCGCGTCCGCCTCTCGCGCTTCCCCTGCACAACGGTACCGGTCTAAGGTAGCGGACCCCGTTACCCAAAATGTCTCCAACCTCTGCGATTCACTGAACCAGAAAGCACCGGATAATCTTCAGGGCGTTAAAATTAACCCAGCGAAAGTGTCTTACAAAACCCGAAAGCAAGAGATCGAAACCGCTGACGTCAAAGAAAATTAAGTTAAAAATTTTTAAAACAGTTTACAACGCTCCTCTTGACAATTTATTTGCCTGATGTCGGCATCCTCTGCAGCGGCGGAAATTGTCAGGGCATATTTTGTCCTGACAGAAACGAAAGCCGAAATTTTAAATTTCACGTTCAAGAAATCGTTCACGCAGTGGTATCGTACTCAACAAACATGCAGTTTTGGCGTAGAGATACAGCTGAAAGTGTCGAAAACGAATAAGTCGCCAGATCCGGATGGAATCTCAGTTCAGTTTTACAAAGAGTACTCTACGGCATTGGCCCCTTACTTACTTTGTTTAGCTTTCATTTACCGCGTAACTCTCGCCCAGCGCAAAGTCCCAAGCGACTGGAAAAAAGCGTAGGTGACTCCTGTACATAAGAAGGGTAAAAGAACGGACCTGCAAAATTACAGAGCAGTATCCTTAACATCAGTTTGCTGCAGAATTCCAGAACACACTACGAGTTCGAATATAATAAATTTCCTAGAAACTCTCCAAGTAACCAACTTTTTTCTTAAGGATTATTTCTCAACACAGCCTCCATGCTACACACTTACAGGCTTCTCAGACTACTTCTGATTATGCGGCATAAATGTGTGAGGAACGTGGTTTGGTTTTCTTCCAGGCAGACTTAAGAAGAGACTGGAAACGTCGTAAATGATCAGAAATACGTATAACTGGTAATGTTACGTAAAAAATTGTGTTCTATGTTTATTTTATTTATTTACGTGTGAAAGTTTTTAAAAAGCGTTATTTCTGGTCACTAATAAATGTTGACTTACATCCACTAATTTTTGGTTTTGACACAGGTCCATCTAATAATTAATATATCAAGTAAAATGAAATTTTATATTTTCTTCTATGACGTCTGGAAATATTGAAACAATTTTCATACCAGTGCACCTTGAGTCCGATGAAACATCGTACGTATGGTCTAAGAACATTCTCATGAAATACGACGTGTTCTTGACGCACTACAGATGGGCTCAGAATAAAGTATGTTGACACTGCACCTTCATGAATGAAGGTTTGAAGCAGACGTGATTTCATATATAGCACGAGCAAAAATAGGAACAGAGTTGACTTCGTGTTTTCGTCTAACTGCGAGAGGTTGGGGTTGAAAGAAACTCATTATGAGGATCTCCATGTTATTGTAACACCGTTTTCCTAGCTGTGATGGACAGGTGAACGAAGTAATAGTTGGAGCTATTACGAATTTATCACGTTTTCGGTAGAGACTTCATATTATTGTACGTACCCATTACAATTTTATTCCAACCAACATCGAAGTTGTGATTTGTGTAGGGTTGTCATATTGTCTTCATACCGAATGCAATAATCCGATGTCTTTATACAAATGACTGGGTACATCATACAGGGTGTTTCAAAAATGACCGGTATAATTGAAACGGTAATAAAAACTAAACGAGCAGCGATAGAAATACACCGTTTGTTGCAATATGCTTGGGACAACAGTACATTTTCAGGCGGACAAACTTTCGAAATTACAGTAGTTACAATTTTCAACAACAGATGGCGCTGCAAGTGATGTGAAAGATATAGAAGACAACACAGTCTGTGGGTGCGCCATTCTGTACGTCGTCTTTCTGCTGTAAGCGTGTGCTGTTCACAACGTGCAAGTGTGCTGTAGACAACATGGTTTATTCCTTAGAACAGAGGATTTTTCTGGTGTTGGAATTCCACCGCCTAGAACACAGTGTTGTTGCAACAAGACGAAGTTTTCAACGGAGGTTTAATGTAACCAAAGGACCGAAAAGCGATACAATAAAGGATCTGTTTGAAAAATTTCAACGGACTGGGAACGTGACGGATGAACGTGCTGGAAAGGTAGGGCGACCGCATACGGCAACCACAGAAGGCAAGTGCAGCAGGTGATCCAACAGCGGCCTCGGGTTTCCGTTCGCCGTGTTGCAGCTGCGGTCCAAATGACGCCAACGTCCACGTAGCGTCTCATGCGCCAGAGTTTACACCTCTATCCATACAAAATTCAAACGCGGCAAACCCTCAGCGCCGCTACCATTGCTGCACGAGAGACATTCGCTAACGATATAGTGCACAGGATTGATGACGGCGATATGCATGTGGGCAGCATTTCGTTTACTGACGAAGCTTATTTTTACCTGGACGGCTTCGTCAATAAACAGAACTGGCGCATATGGGGAACCGGAAAGCCCCATGTTGCAGTCCCATCGTCCCTGCATCCTCAAAAAGTACTGGTCTGGGCCGCCATTTCTTCCAAAGGAATCATTGGCCCATTTTTAGATCCGAAACGATTACTGCATCACGCTATCTGGACATTGTTCGTGAATTTGTGGCGGTACAAACTGCCTTAGACGACACTGCGAACACCTCGTGGTTTATGCAAGATGGTGCCCGGCCACATCGCACGGCCGACGTCTTTAATTTCCTGAATGAATATTTCGATGATCGTGTGATTGCTTTGGGCTATCCGAAACATACAGGAGGCGGCGTGGATTGGCCTCCCTATTCGCCAGACATGAACCCCTGTGACTTCTTTCTGTGGGGACACTTGAAAGACCAGGTGTACCGCCAGAATCCAGAAACAATTGAACAGCTGAAGCAGTACATCTCATCTGCATGTGAAGCCATTCCGCCAGACACGTTGTCAAAGGTTTCGGGTAATTTCATTCAGAGACTACGCCATATTATTGCTACGCATGGTGGATATGTGGAAAATATCGTACTATAGAGTTTCCCAGACCGCAGCGCCATCTGTTGTTGAAAATTGTAACTACTGTAATTTCGAAAGTTTGTCTGCCTGAAAATGTACTGTTGTCCCAAGCATATTGCAACAAACGGTGTATTTCTATCGCTGCTCGTTTAGTTTTTATTGCCGCTTCAAATATACCGGTCATTTTTGAAACACCCTGTATGATGTAATGAAACAAAATGAATCGTGACAACCGACGTTCAGAATTGCTGGTTTCTGTAGATTACTTCACGCGGTGTGTACACCCCAGATATTTAATTAATGGATGACGTTATCGTATCGGGTTTTAGGAGGTCAAATGGGTTAGTATTACGCTTCTTTCATAATAAAAGCAACATTTTTTTAAAAAAATCCTAATGCTGAAAACTGACTTCTTGTTCGTAACAGCATTGCACAGCTTCTGAAAGAGGCACCACAGTCAGTTTGCAGGGGAAAGCTTCACGAACTAAGGGGGAAAATATATTAGTGTGATTGCTGAGGCTCTTCGCTCTCCAATATCCGATATTTACGGGACAGCTCAAATGGTTCAAATGGCTCTGAGCACTATGGGACTCAACTGCTGAGGTCATTAGTCCCCTAGAACTTAGAACTAGTTAAACCTAACTAACCTAAGGACATCACAAACATCCATGCCCGAGGCAGGATTCGAACCTGCGACCGTAGCGGTCTCGCGGTTCCAGACTGCAGCGCCTTTAACCGCACGGCCACTTCGGCCGGCGCTTACGCGACAGCAGTGGCGGAGTTATATTATCGTGACGGCATTGGCGATCACGTGTACACGTTCCCATTCCTTTTCTTAGCAACAAGTGACACTGAAAACTGTAACAAACGTTGTACCTTTATAGTCCGATTTATAGAGTTCTCGAATCCAATTAAAAAACAAAATTGTTCCCCTTAAAACTAAGTACAAGCGTTGCAGTATCTCTTAATAAAAAAAAACTGTTTAATGTTTGGAAAACATGAAAATCCTCATTGCCCAACGAAGTATAGCTTGTCCAAAAACTTGTTCCATGTTATGATCCGTATATGAAACAGTAGAGTGTTCCTACAATATAACTCGCGTTACGTTGTACACAGAATTAAACTCAAATAAATGTAATATTTAAAACAGTCCTCTCTCTGAAGAAAAAAGTGGTAGATGATGTAGTATTACCTTTCTGGTGATTTGATCTCACAGTTTTGTTTGTCCAGTGCTTTTTCTTACCTGAAACAAAAAGAAATGAAATCAGTAACTAGGGATATATACGGGCCAGCAGCTATATTACCAAAGACAGAGTAATTTATTCTCATGTCTCAGCACAGGTTTTCAAGATATACATCACCAGCCATTAACTATAAATCATGCCACAGCTGAAATCAAATATCTTCTATTTTAGATGGGCTGTGCCCCTTAAAGAAAAATATACTGTTTCTTGTTTTGTGTCATAGTTCTTGTCGCTTCCTCACATATCATCTTTGATGATGTGTTTTATATTGCATACTGCAGAATAAATACTATAATATAAAGAACTGGTATCTCTCTCCCTCATAAATATTTAAAATTTTGTTGCAGTAATGAACAGTAAAACTGAGTGGAACGACACCGAGACAAATTCCCACTGAAATTAGCTGTATGTTATTGTGCTGTTGCACCCTCAGAGTGACAGCACGGACTAATATAAAGTTTTTAGCCGTTGTTAGTGCAGTGAGATAGTTCCACATTACAACGAGCCGATGTCTCCTAGGGTTTGGTGTGAACAAAAAGACTGTAATGGTTCTGTTCCTGTCTTCCATGTAAGGAGATAAATACCTCACAGTTTTGTTTGTTACAGCGTAAAATATTGCAAGATGTTTGATATTTTCAGAAAACTAGGTTTAAAGTATAGGTAAAGAAGGGAAATATTGATAATATACCAGAACTAGTGGGAAAAAGTAAGAATGGAGAACGAAGAGAGAAACGATCGGTTAAAAATGACATTGGACAGGACACGGGAATGCGGTTTTTCTCCTCTACAGTTTAGCATGTACGCCGAAGTGGTAATAACGAAGATAAAACTAAGTGCTAAACTTCTGGGTGAAAGAATATCAATAAAAAGATTCAATGCTGTCTTCACTATAGCCAGTGAAAGTGAGTAAGAATTACAGGGCGTGTTAAATGCGAGGAACTGTCCACTGTGGATAGAATTTAAATTGAGAGAAAAAAAACGTTAGGAAGAGTATAAAAAATAAAATTCGAGATAAACTCAGTATCATAATTGGGGACAGCGAAGTAGACGAAGTGAAAATTATGTTACCTTAGAAGCAAAAACTGCAAGAATGACGAAGCAAGTAGGAATGAATTACCGAGAATGTACGTTTGGAGCACAGCATCGTATTGTAGTGAAACGTGGACTGTGGGAAAATCGGAACAGAATAGAATCGAAGCATTTGCGATGTCACAGGCAAATGTTGAAAATTAGGTTGACTAATAAGGAATGAGGAGGTTCTCCGCAGAATCGGGGAGAAGGGAAATACGTGGAAAACTTTGACAAGAAGAAGGGACTAGGATAATTGGTTCAAATGGCTCTGAGCACTATGGGACTTAACATCTGAGGTCATCAGTCCCCTAGAACTACTTAAACCTAGCTAACCTAAGGACATCACACACATCCACGCCCCAGGCAGGATTCGAACCTGCGACCGTAGCGGTCACGCGGTTCCAGACTGAAGCGCCTAGAACTGCACGGCCACACCGGCCGGCTAGGATAATAGGACACGTGTTAATGCACAAGGGGAAATACAGACAGCAAGAGGAAAACAGTGACTGGAATATATCCAGCAAATAATTCAGGATGTTGGCTGTAACGGCTTACCTCTATATGAGGAGATAGAAACTATCGCGGGCCCCATCCAATTCGTTATAAGCGTGATTGTAAGAAAATTACACTACAAAACGAGAATGTAGAGTGGTTGTTTACATTTTATCGAATGTGAACTCAGACGCATTCGTCACTTCTGTCATCTTGTCATGGGACTGATCTGCAGTCAGCCTCTACGAGAAAAAGGCAACATTTCTAGGTTTCACACTGGCTGATAAAGTGTAACGTATCCGACAGAAACAGGTTTCAGGAGTACTCACAAACGTGGAATTACAGGCAATGTAACAGTAACAGTACTCCCAGACTCCCGCAACTCACGAAATACTCAGTTCTGTACAACAAATAGAATCATACCAACAATTGATGTACCAGGAGTCAGTAAGTCTGACAGAATGCTCCAAATTTTTGGGTGTACATACTGATGAGAACCTGAACTGGAAGAAGTATATTATTGAACTTTCCAGACAACTAAGTTCAAAACTTTTGCTTTTCGTATAATCGCTAATCTAGGAAACGAACGTATCAACGTCCCGACATATTTTGGATATTTGCTCTCAGTAAGGTAGTACAGAATAATTTTCCGGGCTAACTCATCACTTAGGAAAAAAGTATTGATTGCACAAAAGCGAGCAGCAAGAATAATTTGTGGCGTTCGCCCACCCGATGTCATGTAGGCACTTCTTCAAGGAGCTAGGCATTTTAACTGTACCGTCACAGTGCATATTATGAAATTTGTCATAAATAATCCATCACAAATTGAGAAGAATAGTGATGTACACACCTGCAACACTAGAGGGGGAAAATGACCTCTATTACCCATAATTAAATCTGTCAGTGGCTCAGAGAGGAGTTCACTGTGCAGCAACAAAAATTTTTTGATCATTTGCCCAACAACACAAAATGTCGGACAGGTAGCGAAGCAAGTTTTAAATTTAATTTAAAATCATTTCTCCTGGACAACTATGTCTATTCCATTAACGAATTTCTACTGAAAAACTGGTAGCCGGTTTAAATTTAAGTGTATCTGCATGGTTAGGAATAAAATAACACGTGTTCATTAATGTTAACACTAATGTAGCCGAGCGGTTCTAGGCGCTACAGTCTGGAACCGCGCGACCGTTACGGTCGCAGGTTGGAATCCTGCCTCGGGCATGGATGTGTGTGATGTCCTTAGGTTAGTTAGGTTTAAGTAGTTCTAAGTTCTAGGGGACTGATGACCTGAGAAGTTAAGTCCCATAGTGCTCAGAGCCATTTTTTTTTTTTTTGAACTAATCATATATACATATCCTGTAAACTCACTCGTTCCATATCATTTCGAGAAAAGAAACGTTCAAATGATCTATGGAACCTGTGACTAAGTAACTAACTAACCATTAATGAAAAGCTCGTATAGTACTATTTCGATTGGCTGACAGTTTGAAATGTAGCAAAATGATGAGAGGGATTAAACAAAAAATGAGTGCTGGGTCGACATGGAGGGGAGAGGGGATAGAAATAGGGAATCGATCGAAAAGTATTGATATTCATCTCTTTACTCGCATGTAATATCGCAAGAAAAGTATCGTGCTCTTTAAAGTATCGGAAGATAATTCCGCAATTCTTACACTTAAATTGTTTTAAACAACAATACAAAACGAAACAAATAAGTCGAATCGTGGAAACAACGCATTCAAAGTGAGCAAGCTGCAAACGAAACATCGCCAGTGTTGAAACGTTCCTTTCGTCCGCTCTTCGGAGCTTCCGTGGCGTCGCCCGAAATCACACTCGCGAACGCCCGAGGCAAATCACGCGATGTACTGCTAAACGGATTTAATTGGAACCGTTTATACGCTGACCCGGATTAACTGCCTGCACTGTTATATAAAAAAATCGTTACAAATAAGCGTCGTCACCCTCGCTTTGACTCGCGAGACAGGACTAAACTTCACTACTCAAAAGTCAGTTATTAAAAGCCCTGTAGTCATGTTAGCACTTTCAGGAAAGATTCCAATATCCTGTCACTGGCTGTAAGCAATTTTCGTTGATAGTTATCTTCACAATAAATGAGGAACACTGTTCAAAATCACCACGTGAAAGACCACTCAAGAACACTACGCTCGAAATTTCCTTGGTAACAAATAAAACGCTAGCCAAGTCCGTCAACTGAATCCAATAACAGCTCCAGCCAGATAATTGCTCCACGCTCTGCTCTTAGATCTCACCAATCTGCAAGACTCGCCCAGAAAAAGGAAAGTATCTCGGAAGAATTCGACACCCGCTTACAGGAGAGCAGTTTCGAATCCTTTGTAAGTTGCTGTATCAGATGTGTAATCTCGTTGATCACGGAGAATCACTAACTACAGAACTCTGAAATGATAGCCAATTCGAAAGACAAACTCCAAGCGAGATGGTCCACGACTTTCCGCTTCACCACCATGCCGGTAACAACGCGACTCTTCGACTTCGCGAGACCCCAAAGCATTACACCAAATTAGTTGCAACAGACCTTCGTAAAAAACAACTTGTTGTAAGGGGGTAATCTAAAGAAAGAAGGAAGAGAACGATCAGGAATGAAGAATGACTACCCAGAGTTAACGAAATCTAAGCTCATAACTGTGTTCTCAAAAAAGGCAGAAAACACAACAGCAAGTCCTACACACATGAGGCGTTCAGTAAGTAATGCAACACATTTTTTCTCAGTTTCGCTTGAAAGGGGAGATGGAATGTAGTCGAATTAAGTCGGGTGATGCTGAGGGAATTAGATTAGTAAATGAGACACTTAAAGTAGTAAAGGAGTTTTGCTATTTGGGGAGCAAAATAACTGATGATGGTCGAAGTAGAGAGGATATAAAATGTAGACTGGCAATGGTAAGGTAAGCGTTTGTGAAGAAGAGAAATTTGTTAACATCGAGTATAGATTTAAGTGTCAGGAAGTCGTTTCTGAAAGTATTTGTATGGAGTGTAGCCATGTATGGAAGTGAAACGTTGACGATAAATAGTTTAGACAAGAAGAGAATAGAAGCTTTCGAAATGTGGTGCTACAGAAGAATGCTGAAGATTAGATGGGTAGATCACATAACTAATGAGGAGGTACTGAATAGGATTGGGGAGAAGAGGAGTTTGTGGCACAACTTGACTAGAAGAAGGGATCGTTTGGTAGGACATGTTCTGAGGCATCAAGGGATCACCAATTTAGTATTGGAGGGCAGAGTGGAGGGTAAAAATGGTAAAGGGAGACCAAGAGATGAATACACTAAGCAGATTCAGAAGGATGTAGGCTGCAGTAGGTACTGGGAGATGAAGAAGCTTGCACAGGATTAGAGTCGCATGGAGAGCTGCATCAAACCAGTCTCAGGACTGAAGACCACAACAACAACAACAACAACAACAACAACGAGACGAATGTACTCGATACCAAGAAGTAACGGTCGGGGCTGGGCAAAGAGCAGCCACCTTAGCAATAGCACTGATGGTAAACATCATTTTTAAATGTGGGGGGGTGCCTTTATAGAAGTGCGACTGGTCGACGGTGACGGCAAACCGTGGCCGGAAGGCGGCGGCGGCGGCGGCGGCGGCGGCGGCTCCCAGCACAGGCGGCCGCGCCTAATTAACGAGCCGGCGCCGATGTGGGCGGGGAGAAGGGGGTCGAGAGCGGGACGGGTGTGGGGGGGGGGGGGGGGGAGAGCGCAGAGTGAGAGCGCCCCTGGCGGCACACCGGCCAATCTATTACGCGGGCCCGCGCGGCGCGGAGCTGCCGAGCCCCAAAGCAGCGGCAGCGCGTGTGGGACCGAACTGGCGGCACAGTTTTTTCATCGCGTTGCGGCGTTAGCGTTACGTAGGCGACAGCACGTGGCCAGTCACTGCTGAAAGATTGAAAGCACACCCGTATTATAGCACTTTCACTTACAATAATTTCGGGAAGATATGTAAGATCCAGTACGCGTCTACATTTTTACATAAATAATCCGCAATCCATTGTACAGTGTGGAAAGTCATCAGGTAAAACAGAAACGCCTTATGGCGTTCCCCATGGTAACGTTATACCCCTCTGCTGTATCTTATCTACATACGCGGTAAAAGCTACTGGTATTGATACTTCGGAGGAAGGAATTTATGCGTTTCTAGTCACGAATTAATGTGAAACGAAACTTATTGATGAATGTGTGGATGAAAGGGGTGAAGAAATGGCAGTGTGTGTTGATTTTTGTCCGATGACAGCGGAATATAGCAAGGCTGGAAGTCCCAAAATTGTACGACAAGGTAGCAGCAATTTTTATAATGTAGCGGCGGAAGATAAAGTTGCGTACAATTCATGTAAAGTTAATTTGTCGACGGAGCAAAGTAAGGTTTCTGATGTGAATTTATGTAGTGATTTAAATGGTGTATTAGCAGGTAAGGTTGTTCAGATGAAGATTTATGGTGTTGGTGGCTTAGGCATCAATGTGTTATTTCAGGTAGACAAAGTGTTTAGAAGTGAATTAATGTGTAATCTTGTTGAAGTTGCAAGTGTCGATATTTTGGAGTGGAAAAACAGTAAAGTTGTGCATGCTGTGGGTAGTGAATCGGCAAAATGGGTGGAAGAACTAACAGAAAATTTAGAGAGGGCTGAAGTAAATAGTGTGGATGGGGATAGTTTGTGTAATGAAGTTCATACAAATTTATATATGAAGGAGGAGTGTGATTTTAGTGTGACTGATTGGCGTTGGTATGGTAGAACGTTACGGTCGTTACTGCCGAATATGTGGAAACGAGAGAAGTTGAAAATTGCTAGAGTTTTAGAAAGGGGAAGGAATGAATCTGGGGCGAATGAAATTTGTTTGCAGATGATGCTGTCGTTTATTCTCTACTAAAGTCATCAGAAAATCAAAACCAATTGCAAAACGATTTAGATACGATATCCGTATGGTGCGAAAATTGGCAGTTGCCCCTAAATAATGAAAAGTGTGAGTTCATCCACATGAGTGCTAAAATGAATCCGTTATACTTCGGTTACAGGATAAATCATTAAAATCTAAACGCCGTAAATTCAGCTAAATACCTAGGAATTACAATTACGGACAACTTGAATTGGAAAGAACACATGGAAAATGTTGTGGGAAAGGCAAACGAAAGACTACGTTTTATTGGCGGAACACTTAGAAAATGTAACAGATCTACTACAAAAACTGCCTGCACTACGCTTGTCCGTCCTCTTTTGGAGTACTGCTGCGCGGTCGGGGATCCTTACCACATAGGATTAATAGAGTACCTCGAGAAAGTTCAGAGAAAAGCAGCAAATTTTGTACTATCACAAAATGGGGATAGGAATGTCACTGACATGATGCAGGATCTGGGGTGGACATCTTTAAAACAAAGGCATTTTTCGTGGCGGCAGAATCTTCTCATGAAATTTTAGTGACCTACTTTCTCCTCCGAATTCGAAAATGTTTTGTTGACACCGATCTACATAGGGAGAAACGATCATCATAACAAAATAAAGGAAAACAGAGCTCGCACGGAAGGACACAGGTGTTAGTTTTTTCCGCGCGCTGGTCGAGATTGGATTAATAGATAATTATTGTGAAGGTGGTTCGATGAACCCTCTGCCGGGCACTTCAGTGTGATTTGTTGAGTATCGATGTAAATGTAGATAGCGGGATGTGTGTTATACCATTATCACCTATTTGTTTCCTATTCTGTTCCTGTATCGAGTGAACAACTACACGTCATCATCCCTTTCATCTTTTTCTCATGATTCCTACCCGAGATATTCGTTGCTGGTAGCGTACTAGACCTACAGTCTTCCTAGAATATAGGGTTTCTGAGTTTACGCAACAGGGATCCGTGACAACTAAGTCTTTCTTCTGTGAACTCCCACGAATTACTTAACGGAACAAAATCGACAGATTTAAATTCTGGCAGTAACCCAATGGAGTGTGATAGGGTTGTTGCAGTTTACACGCACATTAATGATCTATGGGGTGTCGTTATAGGCTCCTCGAGGGTATTCGTGGAAGATGCTGTTGTCTACAGGAAGGCTGCAACGTCAAGAGACTTTAGGGAACGCGGAAACGCCTGAAATGGATTGGCTCCTAGGATCACGCGTAAATAGGAGAAGAGACAAACAACTGTTCATTTACACTGTTGCGGCCAATCAGTGGAAACAGTAACTAGGCCTACCGTAAAATATCTACCTCATTCCACTTTAGGTTGCTCTGAATCAAACTTGACACAACTGGAAAATAACAACCAACTCGTTGCAGAATTGTACGTTTATTAACCCTTTACAGTGGTTTCGACAAATATAAATTTGTGTTCTTCAGAAGGAAAATGGATCTATTCACCAAATTCCTACAAAATAGTTACAAATGTCATACAAAGAGGAAGCCAAAACCGATAAAGAAATATTACAATTTTTTTGCAGGAAATCACAATCACTCGTAGAATCATATGTTGAGAACAACGGATTTTGGAGTTACAAGGCTCTTGTCTAATTCAATGTGCACGTCTACCACGAACATCATTAGTTAAGATGGATAATTGAATGTAGTAGCCCAAGGTGTATGGCTTTGTCGTAAAACATTTAAAACAAAACACACATGACACTGGAATCAGCAGACATTTAGTATGGCATATACGAGGGTTGGAACTTCAGTAGTGGCAACTACACTCCTGGAAATTGAAATAAGAACACCGTGAATTCATTGTCCCAGGAAGGGGAAACTTTATTGACACATTCCTGGGGTCAGATACATCACATGATCACACTGACAGAACCACAGGCACATAGACACAGGCAACAGAGCATGCACAATGTCGGCACTAGTACAGTGTATATCCACCTTTCGCAGCAATGCAGGCTGCTATTCTCCCATGGAGACGATCGTAGAGATGCTGGATGTAGTCCTGTGGAACGGCTTGCCATGCCATTTCCACCTGGCGCCTCAGTTGGACCAGCGTTCGTGCTGGACGTGCAGACCGCGTGAAACGACGCTTCATCCAGTCCCAAACATGCTCAATGGGGGACAGATCCGGAGATCTTGCTGGCCAGGGTAGTTGACTTACACCTTCTAGAGCACGTTGGGTGGCACGGGATACATGCGGACGTGCATTGTCCTGTTGGAACAGCAAGTTCCCTTGCCGGTCTAGGAATGGTAGAACGATGGGTTCGATGACGGTTTGGATGTACCGTGCACTATTCAGTGTCCCCTCGACGATCACCAGTGGTGTACGGCCAGTGTAGGAGATCGCACCCCACACCATGATGCCGGGTGTTGGCCCTGTGTGCCTCGGTCGTATGCAGTCCTGATTGTGGCGCTCACCTGCACGGCGCCAAACACGCATACGACCATCATTGGCACCAAGGCAGAAGCGACTCTCATCGCTGAAGACGACACGTCTCCATTCGTCCCTCCATTCACGCCTGTCGCGACACCACTGCAGGCGGGCTGCACGATGTTGGGGCGCGAGCGGAAGACGGCCTAACGGTGTGCGGGACCGTAGCCCAGCTTCATGGAGACGGTTGCGAATGGTCCTCGCCGATACCCCAGGAGCAACAGTGTCCCTAATTTGCTGGGAAGTGGCGGTGCGGTCCCCTACGGCACTGCGTACGATCCTACGGTCTTGGCGTGCATCCGTGCGTCGCTGCGGTCCGGTCCCAGGTCGACGGGCACGTGCACCTTCCGCCGACCACTGACGACAACATCGATGTACTGTGGAGACCTCACACCCCACGTGTTGAGGAATTCGGCGGTACGTCCACCCGGCCTCCCGCATGCCCACTATACGCCCTCGCTCAAAGTCCGTCAACTGCATATACGGTTCACGTCCACGCTGTCGCGGCATGCTACCAGTGTTAAAGACTGCGATGGAGCTCCGTATGCCACGGCAAACTGGCTGACACTGACGGCGGCGGTGCACAAATGCTGCGCAGCTAGCGCCATTCGACGGCCAACACCGCGGTTCCTGGTGTGTCCGCTGTGCCGTGCGTGTGATCATTGCTTGTACAGCCCTCTCGCAGTGTTCGGAGCAAGTATGGTGGGTCTGACACACCGGTATCAATGTGTTCTTTTTTCCATTTCCAGGAGTGTATTTATTTAGAGCTCGCACAAAATAGATACGTGTTTAAAAGTTTTACTGACCTTCAAAGTAGCCCCCGCATTGTGTACAACCCGTTGCCAGCGATGTGGAAGTTGTAGGATTCTCTTAGCAGTGCCAGTTGTGTTGCCATTTCGAGCGGTGCGGTCTATTGCCCGACGAATTTGTATCAGTTCTGAAGCGAATGCCGTGAAGTGTTTCCTTCGGTTTAGAAATCGAGTTGGACTCACGAGGACTTAGGTGAAAGGAGCGCAGTAGGTGGTATAGCACGTAGCAGCCCCATCAGTCAAACAAATCAGTAACAGCTTGCACTGTACGTGCTTGAACATTGTCCTGAAAAATGATGGTCAGGTCCTGCAGAAAGTGTCATCATTTCTGTCTCTAAGCTTGTCGTAGGTTGTGTTCAAAAAATGGGGTGCATTTGACTGATACTTTGAAACACGCATCTATTGCTAATGACATGTGCCGACTGACATAAAATACGCAGGCACTAGCAACAAGTAAACTATGGTAGGTAGCGATTACTGCGCGTAGCCGCACTGAGCAGCAAATTCCTGATTCAGCAATTAAAATGGTTAATAGCTGGAATTAAAACATAATAAGGCTAATAGAAACAGGAAAAGGGGGGGGGGGGGGGAAAGCAGGCTCAGGTGAACGGTGCTAGTTGGGTGCGTATACGTGCACAAAGCAGCACGAGAAGGACTTGTAAATATGTATGGGAAAGAGTCAAGAAACAATAACTAAGCAAGACCGCTACGGTCGCAGGTTCGAATCCTGCCTCGGGCATGGATGTTTGTGATGTCCTTAGGTTAGTTAGGTTTAACTAGTTCTAAGTTCTAGGGGACTAATGACCTCAGCAGTTGAGTCCCATAGTGCTCAGAGCCATTTTTTTTAACAATAACTAAAACAAATACATTTCGTAACACTGTTAACATAGTGTAAGAAGGCATAAATACGTGGAGACGTATTAAGCAGCTCTGAATGACTGCTACTAGTATTTTATGGTTATTACTGTTTCAAGTGATTTTACGACAAAAGAATAATGGAACAGTAACGGATCTCTTCGTCTATTTATGCGCAGTGCGTCACATTTATTTACATGAATGTCATCTGCCAGGCCCTGCGCAATTATCGAATCTCTGCAAGGCTTCCCGCACTTCGCTACGATTTTATGCGTTACGTAATCACTATAGAGAGCAGCAGCGTCTGTGGTCATCCTCCGGGAGTTTACGACTTTGTCGATTACACCATTTACACTTACTGTGGAAAACAACGACAGTATTAACGCGTTATTGGGGTACTTCCGAAATTAATATCTGTCGATTTTGTCACGTTAAAATGGTAAGTATTGTCTCCGAACCAAAATTTGGTCCGATACTCGAGAATAACAATGATATGGACACGTTAGGAGGATGCAAGAAGAACGCCTTCGATTACGTATACCGCCGTAGAGTAACAAAAGGGTAGAGAAAAGAGGCCAGTCATCTGTTTTTTGAATACACGGGCTATATTCTTCAATGAAGCTGGAGGACTTATCTGTAGAGTTGTCGACAGATGGAGATGAATGGAGAAAAACCATCAGATAATCATAGATCTAATGAAATGTACATCTAATATATGTATGTACCGCGGTGGAATAATGCCTTACTTGTTTTTTTTTTTTTTTTTTAGTTCATGTACATTTCTTCAGATGTTGCTGGATACTGGCATAATATCCTCGAGCGGTCGGTAGTGGAATGACACGACATAAGACACAGGGGTCAAAAATGGATCCATTCCGAGAAAACTCAGGGCGCAGAAGAGTTGGACCACTTGTTCTGTTAGGGACAAAGAACGGTAGATAAACTTTCATAGAGACTAAAGCTACGTTTCCAAAGCTGCGTTCCACATGGAAACAAGCGTGCCGCGCTTTCCTACTAGCTTCCGTGCACTTGCGTGAAGTGTCAACGAAGGCGTGACTCACCTGACCGCGGAAAGCCGACTATGAACGAGCTTCTTACATAAGATATTGCCGTAATGAGTTCAATTTTTGCTGCTATTTTGGCACCGACAATGAATCGTAGTGGTATCAAAAGAATAACGGAAGAAAAGGCGATGGTGGGTTACAAACTGGAGTCTAGTAGGATATCTGGACCCCCTAAGTATCGCCCTGTTGGGATCGTTGAGATATCATCAAACTAGATACAGCGCGCGCAAAGGCTTTTAAGCAATTATTCTACCCTCGCTCCATACGTCAAAGAAACGGAAGAAACTCCTAATAACGGATGAAATGGGAAGTACCCTCTGCCACGCATTTCACAGAGGTTTGCAGAGAACAGATGTAGACTTAGATCTCGATGGACATCAGATATAGGTAAATATAACTTGGTAACAGCTCTTCACACGATTTTAACAGCTTCCTACGGTTAGCTGAAGAACAATTTGATTCCGCTTTGGAACGCGTTCCTCACTGGTTTCTAAATCTGATACTAATGTGGGAGCCGGCCGCGGTGGCCGAGCGGTTCTAGGCGCTACAGTCTGCGTCGGGCATGGATGTGTGTGATGTCCTTAGGTTAGTTAGGTTTAAGTAGGTCTAAGTTCTAGGGGACTGATGACCTTAGAAGTTAAGTCCCATAGTACTCAGAGCCATTTGAACCATTTGAACTAATATGGGACAGACAGAAATGTGCAGAAGCAAAACTTCGAGTGACTTCACGGTATTTAGCCTCAGGATATCCTTTGTGGAACCTGGAATTTTTAGTTGCTGTTGCAAAAATACAATTAGCAAATCCTTGCTGGATACCTGTGAAGCTACAGAAAAGTCTCTTAAGCAATTCATATATGCACATGAACTTTTTTCATTCACCAAATTTATTTTGAGTATCGTCGCTCAACAAATGGACGGATGAAAGATTTATTTTGGTAGAACCAGAAGACTTTCGATATGTAAATATCATCAGTGAAGGCTCTTGTCCGCTCACTATCAAAACCTTGAACTTTTCATAATAACTGCTCCTCAAGTTTTTAAATTTTGCAATCAAACCTTTTGCTACGAAATCAGTTATTGCGAGCTCAATAGAAATTTCCTCCACCGCTGCCATTTTTTAAATGTCCCATCATACAGCACTGGTCCACTGGTTCACCTCCAAACAATTCCAGAAATCGCGCGGTTTCAAAATGGGTCAAATGGATCTAAGCACTATGGGACTTAACATCTGAGGTCATCAGTCCCTAGACTTAGAATTACTTAAACCTAACTAACCTAAGGACACCACACTCATCCATGCCCGAGGCAGGATTCGAACCTGCGACCGTAGCAGCAGCGCGGTTACGGACTGAAGCTCCTAGAACCGCTCGGCCACAGAGGCCGGCGCCGGTTTCACCCACTGGTAATTTTTTCACGTCAACTGCTGTTGACATGGCAGAGGCAAAATCTCGACTGAAAGTCATACATAGTCGATATGAGGCGTCAGACCCCATGCCAGCTAGTGAGGCCTCACTATTTGCCACGATGCTGCAAGAGGGTCGTGATGACGCAGTGGTTAGCACACTGGGCTCGTTTTCAGGGAGGACGACAGTTTACGTCCGCTTCTGGGAATCCAAGTTTAGATTTTCCGTGATTTCCCTGAATCGCTCCAGACAAATGCTGGGATGGCTCCTTTGAAAGAGCACGGCCGATTTTCTTCCCCATCCTTGAAACATTCCGAGCTTCTGCTCTGACTTTAACGACCTCGATGTCGAAGGGACATTGAACCATGGTTTTTCTTTATTTTTAAAAAAATAGGTCGCAGTCCACAAAATCGTGGCTCAGGCTAGAGTGGCAAGCCCCTTAGGAATGCACATTTACGGTGCTCGTCAATTCCTCCGCGAACGACAAGTGTTGAGGTCAGGAAATAAACCGCACAACTTTCTGGGATCGTTGTGAAAATACACCACGTATAACCTACCCGTACACATGTCAAGAAGACCTGTGCCGGAGATTAAAGCACGGCACTCTGCGTTTGCTGTTGTACGACCGTAAGCCGAGCGAGACGAGTGAGTGACGTGGGCGGCCTCCAGCTACCGCCCCGGCTAATTGGCCGAGCCGTCGTCTCGAGGGAGCGGCTGTGCAGCTAATTGCCGGCAGCACGGACGCCGAAAGAAAGCGGCGGCGGGAGGCGGCGAGCCTCGTTGCCATGGCGACAAACTGAATTGGCCTCGCGCTTGCCCCTGCCGCGCGACCAGCAGGCAACACGCTTAGCGCGTCGCGTCCCGCGTGAGCGCGTGGAAGAGACCGTGGATGCCGACGGAAGAAAACTGCCAGCCTATGTGTCGTACAGTGAAGTTGAAGGTGTGATAACTACAGTCCCAGAAAATTTTATATGCCTGGTGCTCCACATATTCTAAGTACTTGTTAATAGGCACCTTGCTGTACGCCATGTGCTGCATGTAAAAATACAGGGTAACCATAGAGGTTACACGGCCTTAAATGTAAAAAAATAAATAAATAAATAAAATAAATAAATAAAAAAACTCTTATTAATACACGTACAATGCATTCCTGTAACTTTTTGTACAGTCGCTACACTTATGCTGTACTTTTCGGCTTCGATGTTGTGTTTCAGTTGGTCGATTGTGTGAGGATTTTTCTTATGACGTTATCCTTCAGATCTTCCCAATAAAAGATGTCGAGGGAAGAGAAATCTGGGGACCTAGGCGGCCCCAGTTCACGTGAAATTCTCTGCCTCCCAAAGGACTCACGTAACATTACTATGGTGCTATTGCACCACCTTACTGTAGCCAGCCTCTAACGATGCTACGAACTGCATTATGATGTCCCGGTAGGGTTCAGTTGTTATCCATCTCCGAGAAAAAATTTGGGCCTACAATTCCCTGGCGCGAAATTGCAGACCAAACTCCCACCTTCTGCGAATGAAGTGCCTCACGAAAAACATGAGGGTTTTCTGAACTCCAGTATCCATCGTTTTGGGTCTTTAAATAGTCACATAGATGAAACCACGTCTCACCAGAATTTAAAACATAATCCAACACCCGAACACTGTTGTGAATAAAACGCAAAGCGGTTGAAAGCGATTTCCTCATCAGGTTCACGAAACTCTTGCACAACACGAATACAATACAGCTTCAGCTTCCTTCTGGCTCTGCGAACACTCCGGTCGGATATTCCAGTTTTATGACACCGTTTTCGTTGCACTGTCGTCTTGGTGAACGTGGCAAGAACGCACGGATATTTTCCAGTGAGGGATCACTTAACACCGAAGGTCGGTCGGAACGTTCACATTCATTTACACTGCTAGTTTTTCTGAAACGAGCGATTATGCGTGAAATCTTAAATTTGCTGGACACGTGTGTTTCGTGTACAGCTACGCTTAAGTCTTCTTGACATTTTAAGAAAATTTGAAACCTGAAGCAACTTTGAAGAATGAACACACATTCAGCCTGGGAAGAAGGATGTTTGTTTGCAAACAGCGAAGTCAACACGGATCTAAAAGGAGGGAAACTGCTTGGACATCACGCTATGTGCTTCCCACAAGTTTATCCGTTGCCAACACAAACATCCTACCACAGTAATTTTTTGATTTATCGTAGCGTAACTTCTGATATCGAGCGTACACCACATTATCTGTGGCATCTGATACAGAGGGCAAACAAATCTATGTAGGTCTATTGTCTGCTTTTAGATCTCGTAGCTGCTATTTCTCATTCGAGCAGCCCCTCAACTGGCATCATGAGGCTGAGTGCAGCCCCTTCCAGTGATCCCAGCAAGCAAAAATGCCTTACCGTATTGCAATCAGTCCCACATCACAGAAATAAATGTGATGCTACCTCAACTCACGTACAGTATCACTGGATGCCAGACTTTCAGCATAAATCTGACGCGCGAAGACAATAGTATCAATATGGTACATAACTGTGAAGTCTGTACTAATAACAAATTTGTAAAACTGTCATGTTTGTCTGTGCGTGTGTTAGAACATTCTTCTGCAAAACTAACAGAACAATTTTCATGGGGTTTTCCTAGGGAGCTTGAGCGTAGCCCGGGGCACTGTATAGGCTTTAGATCATTGAAATCGGATGACGAGACAGGTCGAGGATATAGAATCAGCGCGTAGTGGGAATGTCCGTGTTACTGATAAGTCGCATATATGTGCAGTATTTAATAATCACTTTCTGAATATAGCAGGTGAACTAAATAGAAACCTAGTCCCAACAGGGAATCATATAGCGCTCGTAGAAAAAAGTGTTCCGAGACTATTACCTGAAATGCTCCTCCATGATACTGAGAAGAGGGAGATTGAGTTAATAATTAAATCACTAAAGACCAAGAACTCTCATGGATATGACGGGGTATCTAGCAGAATACTGAAGTATTGTTCCATGTATGTTAGCCCAGTACTTAGTACTGTAACTTTTCCTTTAGGAGTGGTCGGTTTCCTGACCGATTAAAGTACTCGGTAGTGAAGCCACTTTATAAAAAGGGAGACAGGGATAATGTTGATAATTATAGACCTATTTCTATGCCATCAGTGTTTGCTAAAGTTATCGAGAGGGTTGTATACACAAGGTTACTGCAGCATTTAAATTCACATAATTTGCTGTCAAATGTACAGTTTGGTTTTAGAAATGGCTTAACAACTGAAAATGCTATAGTCTCTTTTCTCTGTGAGGTTTTGGACGGATTAAGTAAAAGGTTGCGAACGTTAGGTGTTTTCTTTGATTTAACGAAGGCTTTTGACTGTGTTGACCACAAAATATTACTGCAGAAGTACATTATGGAGTAAGGGGAGTAGCTTACAATTGGTTCGCCTCTTACTTTAAGAACAGAAAGCAGAGGGTAATACTCCGCAATATTGAGAGTGGTAATGATGTTCAGTCCCAATGGGGCACTGTTAAATGGGGCGTTCCCCAAGGATCGGTGCTGGGGCGACTGCTGTACAGTTTCTAAGTCACAATTCAACAAGAACTGCTATTTTAATCAGACAGAATGGGCATGTTATAAGCGAGACGGAGCAGTTCAAGTTCCTAGGCGTACGGATAGATAGTAAGCTGTTGTGGAAAGCCCATGTTCAGGATCTTGTTCAGAAACTAAATGCCGCTTTATTTACCATTAGAACAGTATCTGAAATAAGTGACATTTCAACACGAAAAGTAGTCTACTTCGCATATTTTCATACGCTTATGTCATATGGTATTATTTTTTGGGGTAATTCTTCTGATTCAAAAAGGGTATTTTTGGCTCAAAAACGGGCTGTTCGAGCTATGTGTGGTGTAAGTTCGAGAACCTCTTGTCGACCCCTATTCAATAGTCTGGAAATTTTGACATTGCCCTCACAGTATATACTTTCTTTATGTCGTTTGCTGTTAGCAATATTAGCCTATTGCCAAGAGTTAGCAGCTTTCACTCAGTTAATACTAGGCAGAAATCACATCTGCATGTGGAATGCACTTCCTTGACTCTTGTTCAGAAAGGAGTGCAGTATTCTGCTGCATCCATTTTCAATAAGCTACCACAAGAACTCAAAAATCTTAGCAGTAGCCCAAACGCTTTTAAGTCTAAACTGAAGAGTTTCCTCATGGCTCACTCCTTCTATTCTGTCGAGGAGCTCCTGGAAGAGCTAAAAAATTAAGCAAATTCCAGTGTTACATTCTTGATTTTCTTTATTTAAACTAACGACGTGTCGCCTGAATATGTTTCTTATATTTCATTTTATCTGTTTCTACAATCGTGTTATAATTTCATGTATTGACTCGTTCCATGACCATGGAGACTTCTCCTTAATGTGGTCCCACGGAACAATAAATAAATAAATAAATAAAATAAATAAATAAATAAAATAAATAAATAAAGAAACAAAGATATCCCAACCGAAAGTTTTACTCATACTAACATTACGAGGGGTGTTCAGTAAGTAAAGCAACATTTGTTTTTTCTGAAAGCAGGTTGGTTTTATTGAGGAATTCAATACACCATATTGTTCCCCGCTCTATTTTTCACCAAAATCTCCTTTCCATGATTCAGTGGGACAGCCTTACGCCATCTTACTGCGAGGACCTGTATGCCCACATGGTACCACTCTACAGGTCGACGTTGGAGCCAATGTCTTGCTGCATCAATAACTTCCCCATCATCTACGACTGATACCCGCGCAGTGTATCCTTCGTTGGACCAAACTCGTTGCTGTTTATGGTCTCCTGTTAGGCGGAGAGGAACGCAGCGCGCACACCCCTTTGAGTACCCCAACAGGTGGACGAGTTTGTCAGCAGTCTCAGCCGACGAAGAGTCATATAGCGAGGTTTTTGATTCTGATCCGTTGGTCGCCTCGAATGAGAGTGTCCGCACGTTCCACCGAACGGAGCGCAGGAGAGCGGACAGGTTTGTGCCGTCTTGTTGCAGTGATGACAGGAGCCTCGGCCAACGACTCGACGTGCTTTTGTTCGCAGCCAAGTCTCCACAGACATTATGCAAGCGTCTATGAATATTTTTGATGTTCTCTCTGGTTCTGCACCAAAAGAAACTCCGTGACATCTCTCTGCTAGGTGCCATTTTGAAAGCTATGAATAGCGGCACCACCTATCGGAACTTCATGAAACTATAGGGGCTGAAGTGGGAATATTCCCCGATGTCCCTCAACAAATTCTGCGTTTTTCAGCTGAAACTGACGGAGGAAAAATATGTTGCATTACTTACTGAATTCCCAACAGACAACTGCAAAAATAACTGCGTTTGTTAAGTTTTCACGACTAAGTCACTGAACCGATTTCGATGAAATTTGGTGTGGAGACAGCTTGAACCCTGAGGAAGAACATGTGCTACTGCACAATGTATTTAGTACAAGATACTTGTTGGTTTGAAGAAATTATGCAAATTAATGAATAATGTTTACTCTTTGCTAAAGCTATCTAGTCTTTGACTTTTGATCTTTGTCATATTTATGAAAATGCTTTTATTGGTTGATATGTGCTACATGATACGATTCATAGTAATGAAAACAATGCTTACACAATATTCAGTGAGTTTAATCCATACTTCCTCACTATTTGGTCCATAATGTGTACATACTTCAGTAGCACGATTCATAGATGCGTGCTCCTGCCCATGCCCTTTATGTGCTCTGCTCGGTAGCGACCATACGCGTGCCGACGCTTTGTGCTTTGGGACAGCACGGGAGCGGGAAGAGCGGGGCGCACATAACGAGCTATGCTTACCCGAAAAAGAACGGCTGAAGATATCAAATATGTACTAGCTTACTTAATCGCCATTACTCATCATATAACTCATCATTACTCATCATATGCGAGCGCAGCTGCGGTTAGCAGCTAGTTTAAAATAATTACTCCTAGAAGAGAAGACATTCTGACGAAACAGTCTCTTGTAATAATATGAGCAATGACATCTACTCCACGATCCAAAACGAGTAAAAAAAAATGGAGGTGGAAATGTACCTTATTAAGTTGATAACAGAGTTACCAGGCGAAACGTTAAGGAAAAAAAGACGAAATTTTCGTCCCCTGAACAGCATGGGCTTCAGCTCATGTTCTGAGTATTTCATATTCACATCTCATGAAGGAAGGATATCGTATCAGTACACAGATAGTATGAGATTTAAAATCTCAAATGTACGACAGGTGCTCAATAAGTAATGCAAGACTTCTTTTCTCGGCCAGTTTCTGTTGAAAAATGCAGAATTTCTTGTGTGACATGGTGCTATATTTCCGCTTCAATGCCTGTGGTTTCATGAAGTTCTGATACTATACGTAGCCTTCAAAATGGCATCTTTAATGGATGTGTGTTCGTTGCAGAGAGCTGTCATGGAGTTCCTTTTCGCAGGAAACCAGAGCATCCCAGATACTCACAAGGGCTTGTAGAATGTCTACGGAGACCTGGCATTGAACAAAAGCACGGCGAGGCATCTGTATCGTTGCAACAAGATCGCGCAAACCGGGCCCATCTCCCGCGTGCGTATTGTAACGAGCTAGTTGCCAGGCCACCATTGACCAGACGTTTTCAGTTGGTGAGAGATGTGGAGAATGTGCTGGCCAGGGCAGCAGTCCACCGTTTTCTGTATACAGAAAGGCCCGTACTGGACCTGCAACATGCGGTCGTGCATTATCCTGCTGAAATGTAGGGTTTCGCAGGGATCGAATGAAGGAGAGTCACGGGTCGTAACATATCTGAAATGTAACGACCACTGTTCAAGTGCCGTCAATGCGAACAAGATGTGACCGAGACGTGTAACCAATGGCACCCCATACCATCACGCCGGGTGATACGCCAGTATGGCGATGACGAATACACGCTTCCAATGTGCGTTCACCACGATGTCGCCAAACACGGATGCGACCATCATGATGCTATAAACAGAGCCTGGATTCATCCGAAAAATGACGTTTTGCCATTCGTGCACCCAGGTTCGTCGTTGAGTACACCATCGCAGGCGCTCCTGTCTCTGATGCAGCGTCAAGGGTAACCGCAGCCACGGTCTGCGAGCTGATAGTCCATGCTGCTGCATACGTCGTCGAACTGTTCGTGCAGATGGTTGTTGTCTTGCTAACGCCCCCATCTGTTGATTCAGGGATCGAGACGTGGCTGCACGATCCGTTACAACCATGCGGATAAGATGCCTGTCATCTCGACTGCTAGTGATACGAGGCCATTGGGATCCAGCACGGCGTTCCGTATTACCCTCCTGAACCCACCGATTCCATATTCTGCTAACAGTCATTGGATCTCGACCAACGCGAGCAGCAATGTCGCGATACGATAAACCGCAATCGCAATAGGTTACAATCCGACCTTTATCAAAGTCGGAAACGTGATGGTACGCATTTCTCCTCCTTACGCATCACAACAACGTTTCACCAGGCAACGCCGGTCAACTGCTGCTTGTCTATGAGAAATCGGTTGGAAGCTTTACTTAATGTCAGCACGTTGTAGGTGTTGCCACCGGCGCCAGCATTGTGTGAATGCTCTGAAAAGCTAATCCTTTGCATATCACAGCATCTTCTTTCTGTCGGTTAAATCTCGCGTCTGTAGCACGTCATCTTCGTGGTGTTGCAATTTTAATGGCCAGTAGTGTAGAAAGCAAATAAAAAATGTATAGCACGTTCGTTAATTCCAGGTATGATTCGGGTTTAAGTACGACCGCTCGTCCGTCTTTCCGAGGCTCTCTACGTTGGAGCAGTCTCTTTGTCAACTGGTTTCCTCGAAGAGAATGCGTCCATAGGGACGGGGGTGAGGCGCGCTTCCGCCTTCCTGGGGGCGGGGTGGCGGACAGGTCGGTATCGGCTGCTACCTGCCCCGTTCGTAGCGTCAAAAGCAGGCCGCCCGAGCGGATCCGGCGCCGGAGCCGGACTGCAATTAAGCCAATCAATTAATTAAATCTGTTTGGTGGGCGGCCCTCTGTGGCGCCGTCTCGCGCTGTCCCCGGGGCAGAATTTAATTACGAGCGGGGGTAATAAATTAAGTGCTGCCCGGTTGCGCCTCCTCTCGGATTAGCGCGCAGCCGGGGCGGGGCGGGCCTGCTCGGGTCGCGCGCTGCCGCTGGCCCGCTACTAGAGCGCGCCCCAGCTCACCGTCTGACGGCTGCGGCCAGCACATCTCTACCACTAAGACCCTTTTACACGAGCGACTTTTATGTGTCGACTGACTGCTAGTGCCGAGTGAGTTTCAGACACAAGGGAATGAAAGACATGAGCTGCCACTGGGCATTGATTTATATCAGTGGAACAAGTTGAAAATTTGTTGCGGCCCGGGATTCGAACCCAGAATCCTGCTTATAAGGCAAATGCGCTGACCGCTATGCCATCCGGACACAGCTGTAACCGCAACCTCCGGACTACCCTAGCATGCCTCCCGTCAGCCCTAAATTCTCAACTCATACTGACGTAACACTAAAGGTGGCAGGAGTACAATACAAGGAACGAAAGACTATTTATAATTTGTACAGAAACCAGAAGGCAGTTATAAGAGTCGAGGGGCACGGAAGGGAAGCGATGGTTGAGAAGGGAGTGAGACAGGGTTGTAGCCTATCCCCTGTGCATTGAACAAGCAGTAAAGGAAACCAAAGAAAAATTTGGAGTAAGAATTAAAATCCAGGGAGAAGAAATAAAAATCTTGAGGTTTGCCGATGACATTGTAATTCTGTCAGAGACAGCAAAGGACTTGGAAGAACAGTTGAACGGAATGGACAGTGTCTTGAAAGGAGGCTATCAGATGAACATCAACAAAAGCAAGAGGAGGATAATGGAATGTAGTCGAATTAAATCAGGCGATGCCGAGAGAATTGGATCAGGAAACGAGGCACTTAAAGTAGTAGATGAGTTTTGCTATTTGGGCAGCAAAATAAATACGTATGGTCGAAGCAGAGATGGCAAGGAACGCGTTTCTGAAGAAGAGACATTTGTTAATATCGTGTATAGATTTAAGAGTCAGGAAGTCGTTTCGAAAAGTGTTTGGCGTGTAGCCATGTATGGATGTGAAACATGGACGATAGATAGTTTATACAGGAAGAGAATAGAAGCTTTTGAAATTGGGTGCTACTGAAGAATGCTGAAGATTGGATGGTTAGATCACGTAATTAATGAGGAGGTACTGAATAGAACTGGTGAGAAGAGGAATTCCACTAGAAGAAGGGATCGGCTGGTAGGAGACGTTCTGAGCCATTAAGGGATCACCAATTTAGTACTGGAGAGAAGCGTGGAGGGTAAAAATTGTAGAGCGAGACCAAGAGATGAATACACTAAGCCGATTCAGAAGGATGTAGGTTGCAGTAGTTAATAGGAGATAAAGAGGCTTGCATAGGATATAGTAGCATGGAGAGCTGCATCAAACCAGTCTCAGGACTGAAGACCACAACAACAACAACTTCTCATTAGCCTCATTTTTCGCGTCATCTCGCCGATTCCTGTAAGAGTTTCAGCCTGATGTCTATCTACTCTAAAGCGATCACTGTCCACCATCGCCTGAATGAAATACAAAGTACAACTGAGTTTAATGCAGCGTCCCTGATGTGTCATACCTGTACTGCAAGGAAGCCATGTAGCAATCTGATTTTTGTAATTTCTTATAGTTATGAACTTGGATGGGTGACCATCCGGTCTGCCGAGCGCTGTTGGCAAGCGGGCTGCACTCAGCCCTTCTGAGGCCAACTGAGGAGCTACTTGATTGAGAAGTAGCGGCTCCGGTCTCGGAAACTGACATACGGTCAGGAAAGCGGTGTGATGACAACATGCCCCTCCATATCCGCATCCAGTGACGCGTGTGGGCTGAGGATGACACGGCGGCCAGTCGGTACCTTTGGGCCTTCATGGCCTGTGCGGGAGGAGTTATGATACGTGACGTTCAGAGCTTAAATATCGCTCATCCAAAGCAGTTCAATACAACTCTCAAAGCTTTTTCAGGAAAATGATTTTGAAATTTTCGTAGCGTTTTTGAATCACTAAAATTGCAGTTTTTCGAGCGGTCGCCTGGTTCTGTTGTGGACAGCATTGAGCTCTATCAAAACTATGGTTCGGTAGCTTTGGTACACTAAATAGATGGCGGAATCAATGGTAAGATTACCGGCAGTATTGGCAGAGAAAGAAACGTAAATGCATGTGTAAGAGAGAAACTGGGACATGACGAACTTTCTTTGCTTGTTTGTTTTGTACATAAATTGAATCACATCTCAGTCAGTGTTAGTCCATTGTGTATGTTATATCCTTACGGAGGAGGATGAGGAGATGAATGTTTAATGTCCTGTGGACAACGAGATTATTAGAGACGGAGCAGGGACGTATTAGGGAGGGATGGGAAAGGAAATCGACCGTGTCCTTTCAAAGGAACGATCCCGGCATTTGCCTGAAGCGATTTAGGAAAGTCACGGGAAACCTAAGCCACGGCCGGACGCGGTTTCGAACCGTCATCCTTCCGAATGAGCGTCCAGTACGCTAATATCCTTACAGAACATAAATTGCATTTTATAATTAATAAAAATTAACTGATTGAGTAACTTCTGCGGTTTTATGTAATCAAAGCAATTACTTTCTACGTAAGTACAATTTACATGCACAAACATACAAAATATATAATTAGTGTTGTTATTTTGTGCTCAACAGAACCTTCTTCGTCGTGACCAAAGGTTCCAGATTCCTGTTATTAACATTGAAAAGGAAAATACTTTCTAATTTGTAGAAAATTATATTTATTTTGTCACGAACCATCTTTCGGCTTCTCAGGCCATCTTCAGGAGACAATTGAATACAGACTTACGCGGACACAGACTTACGCGAATATTATTTGTACAGAAGATACAAAAATGGCAAATTGTTTACATAGGGAAATATTAGAATAATTACGTTAGTTAAAGTTTCCTGTTATTGTTCGTAAATGTGGAAGTTGTTTATGAATAACAGAAACATGTGTTATATAAGTTCGACGAAGTACTAAACCGATGTCTGACATGTTTTTGTTTTTTTTATTTTACTATTTTGTGTAGGAAACTGTGTTTTCTAAGGCTATATCATAAATCTGTATTGTTTTATTTATTTTCACTGTAGCATTCCTCTGTTTCACGTAACAAATCAACAATCTTAGAATAAAACCTGAACTAGAATTGACAAGTTCAGTTTTGCCACAAATACTGTTCATTTTCAAGTAACAGTCAGGAGGACAACTGCGTAGAACAAAAATCTTCCGTAAGTTATGAAGCCGTTTATATATCCTCTCAAGGTTTCTACACAGTTTACCGCTTCCGGTTTTTAGGGGAATCTATTAAGGCAATCATGGCATATGCAAAGAAAATGATCGTTATGAGGGAACGCCCGATAGGTATGCAACACTCCTAACATACAGGTAACGCGAGTACGACCTTAACTGACCAAGGCTACTAGGAAAAGTACCGTAGTCTAACCATACTTATAAGAATCAATGGTAATCTAAGGTTGAAGAGAACTTGTCTACCATGCGGGCTGTCGATGTTAGGTTCCTGGATGATGCTACTTTTGAGGCAACGGCGAATGTTCCGTGAGCATTTTTATGAAGCATAACATACATAAATTAGAAAAAAAAATTCCGTAGCATTCGACTAGTTTGAGTCTCTTTTCTGTCATATTGTTCCTTCAATCAGAATATCTGCGTTATTTAAATACACAATTAATCAAAAGCTGCTAATTAACTCATATCTAATCAACATAATCATCAGAATGTCTGAGTCATTTAAATACACAGTTAATCAAACGCTGCTAATTAACTCATATCTAATCATCATTTTATGAAATATTTAGATCTTCTTGTTTCTAGTTACCTATTGCACGCAAAATTCCAGTTTTATGTATCTTACGTTTCACGGACATGCTCGCACAACACGCTCATTCGTTTAAAATTTAGCGTCAGCCGAAAATCGAACCCAGACCGAACAAATGTCAGTCACGCATTCTAACACAGAACCACGAGGCCCATGGAAAAACTGTGCTAATTTTCGTAAATTAAACACGCTCGAAAAACTTCAAAGTTGATTTTCTCAAGAATATTTTAGAACCGCATCGGACGGCTGTGGATAATTGATGTTTGAGCTCTGAACTTCAGGAGTCATAAATGTAAAAAATTACAAAAGTCCAGCTGGCGTGTAGTGCCCTGTGAGACTCGCCTGTCACGAGAGGTCCATTTGGTTTGCCGGCCGCGGTAGTCTCGCGGTTCTAGGCGCGCAGTCCGGAACCGCGCGACTGCTACGGTCGCAGGTTCGAATCCTGCCTCGGGCATGGATGTGTGTGATGTCCTTAGGTTAGTTAGGTTTATGTAGTTCTAAGTTCTAGGGGACTGATGACCACAGCTGTTAAGTCCCATAGTGCTCAGAGCCATTTTTTTTCCATTTTGTTTACACACCAGGACCAAAACTTCATGTGTTCCGTAAGCTGTCTGCTATGCAGTTAGGGAACTGGCCGGCGAAAGTGAGGTTATGAGAGACAGGATTTCTTTTATGAAAATGGCGAAATACACACATCAAAAAAACTTTTGCATCAGCCCGGTTCCCAGAACTCCTGAAGATAGAAGTTGCCTGTGAATATTATATCACAGACACAGTCCCTTTGACTGTTCAGAGATGTCACTAAACCCACCCAAAGATGAAAACAACCATGCATGAGCAGCGCCTATTAGACTAAGGGTGTCCGACAGCCGATCAGTTCCAGTCATTCCACCAGGAAGGAGGTACACGGCTCGTGTTTTCTGAAGTTCAACCATGCCTATACAGTCAATACCGCGGTTTCATCGCGTCTGCCTTGTTACTTTGTACCAGGAAGGGCTCTCAACAAGGGAAATGCCCAGGCTTCTCGGAGTGAACCAAAGCGATAAAGCGATGTTGTTCGGACATAGAGGAGATACTTGAATAATGCTTTTCCTGCAGCCATAGAAGGTCATGTTAGAACTCAAACTGTGCGCGATAGGCTGCATGATGCGCAACTTCACCTCCGACATCCATGGCGAGGTCCATCTTTCCAAACACGACACCATGCAGCGCGGTACAGATGGGCCCAACAACATACCGAATAGACCGCTCAGGATTGTTATCACTTTCCCTTGAGCGATGAGTGTCGCATATGCCTCCAACCAGACAATCGTCGGAGGCGTGTTTTAAGGCAACCCGGTCAGGCTGAACGCCTTAGACTCACTATCCAGAGAGTGCAGCAGGGTGGAGGTTCCCTGCTGTTTTGGGGTGGCATTATGTGGGGCCGACGTACGCCGCTGGTGGTCATGGAAGGGGCCGTAACGGTTGTACGATACGTGAATGTCATCCTCCCACACATAGCGCAACCATATCGATAGCATATTGGCGAGGCATTCGTCTTCATGGACGACAGTTCGCGCCCCCATCGTGCACATCTTGTGAATGACTTCCTCCAGGATAACGACATTGTTCGACTACGGTGGCCAGAACCCTATCGAACATGCCTGGGATATATTGAAAAGGGCTGGTTATGGACGACGTGACCCACCAACCACTCTGAGGGTTCTACGCCGAATCACCATTAAGGAGTAGGACTATCTGGATCAACAGTGCCTTGATGAACTTGTGGATAGTATGCCACGACGAATACAAGCATGCATCAGTGCAAGAGGACGTGCTATTGGGTATCAGAGGTACCAGTGTGTACAGCAATCTGGACCACCACTCTGAAGGTCTCGCAGTATGGTGGTACGACATGCAATGTTTGATTTTCATGAGCAATAAAAATGGCGGAAATCATCTTGGTCTCTATTCCAATTTTCTGTACAGGTTCCGGAACTCTCGGAACCGAGGTGATGCAAAACTTTTTTGATATGTGTGTAATAACAGAATTAAAGAGCTACCAACGGCAAACAGATTAAAAAATTAAATACACAGTAACGATGTTCCATAATATTCATTTTACAGCTCGCTAGGAAGGGACTTTCGGTTTCCTAGACCGTCCTCAAATAACTTAAGACCAAACAGATACATCGCACATCATCAGCGAGGCCTCATAGCTGTACACAGTTCGTTTTCCGAACACAACTCTGTATCTGTACAAAAGCACAAGATAAATGAAATTCATAAAGTAACTTTGAGCAAATAAATCTTATGTTACACTTTTAATCTTTTGATGTAAAGTAATATAAGATTTATTCGTTCAAAGCTTTTTCGTGAATTTCGATATGTTTCTGTTTTTATGTCGACACGAGTAAGAGCAGGAAAGCAACGCCTCCGAATTTTTTATGCTGTTCTATTATCAGCTGAGGTATTACATACACGAAATTGATATTAGATGATCGACTGTCCTGCTTCGTTGACGTAAGTTCCCTGCCAACAGAGGGCTCCTAACTGTAGTGTGTAACATGGCGGTGTGTAGCTTAAATATCACGTTGCGTGAGAAAAGCGTGCTTGAATCGAGTTTCTAGCCGCAGAGAACACGCTCATACAGTCCCAACTTGGCTCCATCCTATTTTCGCCTGTAGCCAAAACTTCGAGCACTGTACTTTCATAGTTATAGATCGGTGCAAGCAAAGCCGAGGTTGTGGCGGTGTCAACAAACTGGTTTCTAGCAGGGGGAATGTTTACGTCGTCAGAGTGAAATAAACATGTAGAATATTAATAAAATTTGTTTTACTTAAAAGTTTTAAGAATTTTCACGTAAAAAGTTCGGAGGGATTACTTTTCAGAACGCCCTCGTATACTGACGCAAAAGGTCACGTATCTTTGTAATTACAATCGTAACAGAACTATAAACGTTCGCTGCTGTTCGAACAATCTGTTTGGTCTTACGTTATATCAGGATCGTGCAGAAAGCCGAGATATGGGTCACAACGAACTATAAAATAAATATCATTGCGGGAAGTCAAGACTGTGTATTTACGTATTTAGTATGTCTGTGTTCCTCCAAGTACCGATGGAATATTCCATAAATAGTGACAACAGAGTTCATTGATCATCAAAGAAAAATTCATATTGAATGTCGCATGATCAACTCTCTATACTGCGGAGAACTGAAAGAATAGGAAAAGTGTCGTCCAAACATTTTAAAATGTCAACATTTATCTACTCGAGTAAATATATTCATACAAACACATCGCATAATTTGTTTGGATGGCTTGATGGTTTGTAAATAAAAGCAAAACGCGGCTGGTCTAAAACTCCCTTAAATTTCAGTGCTCTTGAGAGGAAGAAAACACACAATATTTGGTGCTTCACGAAGTATTTAGAAGGCATTATATATCGTCTTTTTACTTAATTCTTTGTGTCTTATTTTCTCTCTATGTACCAAATGACATCCTAAATTTCGAGTATTTTTTTCTCCTTCAACGTATCTGAAGTTTTCATTGTTGCAACAATTCCTATTAATTTTTTTCATCTACTTGCGTTCATATTTACCGAAATAACATTTTGCTTTCAGATATTTGGCTTCTCTTTTGGGTTAACGCTCGAAGGGAAACGAGTCATCAAGGATAGTGTGACAGAAAAATTAACCGAAGGATAAAATACAGATTAAGACGACCCAAAAACACAAAATCCATTCCTGTAGCATCCGTGAGCAAAGCAAGTGTAGATGACTTCGGATGTTAGCAGACTACGGTCACAGGTTCGAATCCTGCCTCGGGCATAGATGTGTGTGATGTCCTTAGGTTAGTTAGGTTTAATTAGTTCTAAGTTCTAGGGGACTGATGACCTCAGAAGTTAAGTTCCATAGTGCTCAGAGCCACCATTTGTTAGCAGACGATTCCGACGTCTCCTTCACCAGTCTTCGGCATACTCAGGATTTTAGGACTTGGCTCATCCAGTTTATCACCGAGTCACCGAACCATCGATATGCTTCTACATGACGCGCACCCAGCATGAGCCCACCACGAATAGTCGATTATCAACAGAAAGCCTGTTCCTGATTCTTCGCTCATTTCTCTCTATCGCATCATACAAAACACAGCTCTTTTAGACGTGACAAATGCTTTTAATGCGATGGACGTAAAAACTTCGTTGAGACGCAGGACGTCACGGTACACTGGTGCAGTGGAAATGACGAAACTTCGATGAATCAAGATTTTGTTTTTTGTGCTTTGGGCAGTGTATTTGGAGCTTCCTGGCGTGCAGAAAAGACATTGCAAACTACCCCTTATTCTTCATTTTGAGTTATCAGTCTTCTGACTGGTTTGATGCGGCCCTCCATAAATTCCTCTCCCGTGCCAACCTCTTCATCTTAGAGCAACGCTTGCAACTTACTTCCTCAATTGTTTGCCCGATGTATTCCAATCTCTGTTTTCCTCTACAGTTTTTGTCCTCTACAGCTCCCTCTAGCACCACAGAGGTCGTTCCCCGATGTCTTAACAGATGTCCTACCATCCTGTCCCTTCTTCTTGCCAGTGTTTTCCTTATATTCCTTTCCTCATCCATTCTGCGCCGGATCTCCCCACTGCTTAGCTTATCAGTCCACCTAATTTTCAACATTCGTCTTTAGCACCACATCTCAAATGTTTCGATTCTCTTCTGCTCCGGTTTTCCTACAGTCCGTATTTCTCATCTTACGAGGCATTAAAGGAAAATACGCGGTATGTGATAAGAATTGTCACCACGTGGCCGCATCCAGCTAGGTCTGACGAGTTGGCTACGGGAAACAGTGACCTAGTTAGACCTGCTGAAATGAAGTGGTATCAAGAAAAGTATTTCGCAGATGAATGTTAGAAGAGGGAGCAGGAAATTGTCAATGAAAATGCCCAAATTCTGCTTCCTGACTGAGAGGCCAACTGTTGAAACAGTGTTGCAGAGCGGCTGGGATCTCGCGAAATCAAAGTTTTGACCCACAGCCTTCGCAGTGTGTAGCAGTTGATTTGTGGGCCCAATGGGATTCAGGTGATGTTTCAAAAGCGTTGCGTATATCGAGTAGGTAGTGAATGATACTTCGTGGCCGGTAAAGCTATTTTCTCGAATACGGGAAGCTTGAAAACGTTCACAAGAACGCTGCCGTGCGCGGGTATAGAATTTAATTTTTTCCCTGTTATGTAAGCGAATTCTGCAGCCTTGTAATCGAACAGGTATTCGGTAGATGGAGGTCCCATATCTGCTGGCGGAACTTGTAGGTAGTTGAAAGTGATGTTTAATGAGTGAAGTAGACTGGGCAAAGTTTGACTAAAGCCAATAAATTGCAATTGTTTCAGTGGTAACATCAAAAGTGTGGAATTTGTGTGCCTTCTGCCCTCATAACTTACATCTGTTATCCTTTTCCTTCATCAAGGAAGTTTTCGATAAGGTAGTTGGAAATAAGACAGCGATCTATTGCAAATTAATACTTAATGAAACAGTTAAGATCGCAAAAAATCTTTTATTTACAAATGATGATCGGTTTCGGCCTTTACGCTGGCCACGCAACTGTTCTGTGCACCGTCATATAGAGTAGTCGGTCTGAAGATGGCCAGCTTAAAGACCGAAACAGGTGATCATTTTTAACTAAATGATTATTCGTGATCTTGACTGTGTCATTAAGTGATATCAAGGAGGTTGCTAGACGGTGTGTTGACTGTTAGTAATGTGTTTTTCGACTGGTTCCGGCGGAGTTCGAGTCCTCCCTGGGGCATGGGTGTCTGTGTTTGTCCTTGGGATAATTTAGGTTAAGTAGTGTGTAAGCTTAAGGACTGATGACCTTAGTAGCTAAGTCCCACAAGATTTCCCTCACATTTGAACATTTGAGTACTGTGTTTTTCCCAGTGTAGCGGTCTGATCTCAGAAACTTTCTGGATGTATTAAGCATCGGCTGTGGAGCAGTCGAAAAAATGGCTCTGAGCACTATGGGACTTAACATCGGAGGTCATCTGTCCCCTAGAACTTAGAACTACTTAAGCCTACCTAATCTAAGGACATCACACACATCCATGCCCAAGGCAGGATTCGAACCTGCGACCGTAGGAGTCGCACGGTTCCGGACTGAAGCGCCTAGAACCGCTCGGCCAGCCTGGACGGCCAGAGCGTTACATTACAATCTGAAAAGCAATAGGACGTTTTTTTTCGGGATTGTTTTTACCTTTTGTCTGCTACTGACATCGGAACACATTTTGCAGATGCAATTTTTCCTCAGCAGGTAGCATCGTTTCGGCTAGATGCCGGCCACTAAGTCTGCACCCAGATGGAAGAATTAGAAACAGACTCGCCCCCAGTCCACCTGCCTAACTGCCGCTATCCGAGTCCCACTCGGGTTCCATCCACATTGTGTTAACCCGGGCTCTCCCACATACGTTTCCTATTAAATTCTCGAAGAATCACCGCACACAGCGAGTTCTGCCCTCGGTTGCTAGTGGCACTTTGCGAGACACCGCGGACGCTCGGGGAACGAGGCAAAAGAAATGTTGGAATACAAAAAGCGTTTTTATCTTATAACTTGTTTTTCTCCGCGGAAGGACTGCAGCTAAAAAATACTCCTCGTAATTTTCTTTAGCGACATTTTTTCTCTGTACTCCAACTTGTCACGGTAACCTGAAACGTACAAGAGGTAAAAAAAGTAAAAAAATAAAGCTGCAATTTTTTTCGTCCCTCGAGGCGTGGGGTGGGGGGGAAGTCGCGACGCTACAACCGTCCCCACCCCTCAGAAAAGACACACCACGACCCCCTCGCCGTCATCGGCGCGCCTGCCTCCAGAGCAAGGGGTTTTATTTTGGGAAGAATAAACGATTAGCACCGCACGCCCATCCGTTAGCGCGGCCGAATTAAAATCCCCGGATGACAGAGGCCGGCGGATCGGCGCGGCGCGGCCCGGCGAGCGCTGAAAAACGGCCGCCATGAATCTAAATCTCGGCTGCGGCGCCGGTGGCTGCGTGGATGCGGGGCTGGCTGGCACGGGCTCGGCCGGGCTTACCGCGCCCACGCCGGGCGCGCCGCCGCCGCTCCGATAAATCTGGGCCCCCGAGGGGCGGCGGGGGTGGCGGAGAGGGGCGGCGGGCGCGTGAGGAGGGGTCAGGCAGGCCGCGGCGCCGCGCCGGTGTTTCCGCCGCGCAGGGCTCTTCAGCACTGCAGGTCACAAGCCCGCGTCGAGACGGCGACACTGCGCTCGAGCTCCCTGCCCCTCCTTCCTCCCCCTCCAACAAGCCAACTTCTTCCCAATCTCTATGTCATCCTTCTCGCTGCTCAGGCTATTTATTCTTTCGCCGAAAACAACATTACTACGAGGGTCACTCCAAAAGAAATGCACGCTATTTTTTGTAAAAAAAAATGCTATTCAATCTGTATATTGAGCAAGCAGTTAAGGAAACAAAAGAAAAGTTCGGAGTAGGTATTAAAATCCATGGAGAAGAAATAAAAACCTTGAGGTACGCCGATGACATTGTAATTCTGTCAGAGACAGCAAAGGACTTGGAAGAGCAGTTGAACGGAATGGACAGTGTCTTGAAAGGAGGGTATAAGATGAACATCAACAAAAGCAAAACGAGCATAATGGAATGTAGTCGAATTAAGTCGGGTGATGCTGAGGGAATTAGATTAGGAAATGAGACACTTGAAGTAGTAAAAGAGTTTTACTATTTGGGGAGAAAAAGAACTGATGATTTTCGAAGTAGAGAGGACATAAAATGTAGACTGGCAATGGCAGGGAAAGCGTTTCTAAAGAAGAGAAATTTGTTAACATTGAGTATAGATTTAAATGTCAGGAAGTCGTTTCTGAAAGTATTTGTATGGAGTGTAGCCATGTATGGAAGCGAAACATGGACGATAAATAGTTTAGACAAGAAGAGAATAGAAGCTTTCGAAATGTGGTGCTACAGAAGAATGCTGAAGATTAGATTGGTAGATCACATAACTAATGAGGAGGTATTGAACAGAATTGGGGAGAAGAGGAGTTTGTGGTACAACTTCACCAGAAGAATGGATCGGTTGGTAGGACCTGAGGCATCAAGGGATCACCAATTTAGTACTGGAGAACAGCGTGGAGGGTAAAAATCGTAGAGGGAGACCAAGAGATGAATACACTAAGTAGATTCAGAAGGATGTAGGCTGCAGTAGGTACTGGGAGGTGAAGAAGCTTGCACAGGATAGAGTAGCATGGAGAGCTGTATCAAACCAGTCTCAGGACTGAAGACAACAACAACAACAACAACAACAACAATTTTCATTCTGCATGTGTGAAAGTTTTACAGTGTGTATATACATCCTTCCCGCTTGTTTTCAAACTTAGTTCAACCAGTTCCCTTGGGTGGCGCCGTCACAGCATGTCTTCAAGATAGCTGTTACACTTGACGTTCGTCAGAAGCAATGTGCCGTCATGAATTCCTGTGCTGTGGAAACGAGACAGTGGGAAACATCCACAAGAGGTTGAAAAAGGTGTATGGAGGTGCTGCTCTCGATCGCAGTACAGTTAGTCGGTGGGCAAGCAGGTTACGTGATGAAAGCGTGCACGGCAACATTGAGGATTGTCCTCGCAGCGGCAGGCCTCGTACTGCACACACTCCAGACAATGTGCACAGAGTTAACGAATTGGTGATCACTGACAGACGCATCACAGTGAACGAATTGTCGCGCTACGTTGGGATAGGGGAAGGAAGTGTTTGCAGAATACTGGAAGTGTTGGCGTTAAAAACGGTTTGTGCCAGGTGGGTTCCCAGGATGTTGACAGTGGCTCACAAAGAAACAAGAAAAACGGTATGCAGCGAAATTTTGGAACAGTACGAGAATGGTGGAGATGAATTTCTTGGAAGGATTGTGTAATGAAACATGGCTCCATCATTTCTCACCAAAGACGAAGAGGCAATCAATTGAGTGGAATCAAACAAATTCACCCAAGAAAAAAAATTCAAAACCACACCTTCTCCTAGAAAAGTTATGGCTACGGTGTTTTTCGATTCCGAAGGACTCTTGCTTGTGGACATCATGCCAAGTGGAACCACCATAAATTCTGATGCATATGTGACGACATTGAAGAAACTTGAAGCTCGACTGAGTCGTGTTCGAACACATCGGCAAAAGCAGGATGTTTTGCTGTAGTACGACAATGCACGGCCACATGTCAGTCAAAAATCCGTGGAAGCGATCACAAAACTCGGATGGACAACACGGAAACACCCGCCTTACAGTTCTGACCTGGCTCCATGTGACTATCATCTCTTTGGGAAACTGAAAGACTCTCTTCCGTGGAACAAGGTTTGAAGATGATGACTTCCTTGTGCACGCTGCCAAACGGTGGCTCCAACAGGTTGGTCCAAAATTTTACCGTGCGGGTATACAGGCGCTGGTTCCAAGATGGCGTAAGGCAGTTGACAGGGATGGGAATTATGTCGAGAAATGGAAATATTGTTCCTAGAGGATGTATCTACACACTGTAAAACTTTCAAATATGTAGAATAAAAGATGGATTTTTTTAAAAAATAGTGTGCATTTCTTTTAGAGTGACCCTCGTACATGGCGAATAAAATTTTCTGCACTAGCTGTTGAAATACTTTCATTCACATCAGTAGAGATACATTTTCAGACAAAACATGCAACGACAGACAGTGCAAACTTGCATTGCGTGCAGAAATAACGCGAGTCTACGAAACATACTCGGTTTTCTTTCCGCATCAGATCTGACTTAAGACCTCAAGCTTTCGACGATCACCTCCAATACCTTTGTCAGGAGCAATTGACTGCCGTGGCTGCTGCAGTGGAGCATTTTGAACGACACACATTGAACCTACTTCGCCCATCATCATTTTATCGAAATAGTAACAACACGTTGGAAGACTTATGAACAAATAAGACTGCAGGGAAACAAACAAGAGACAACCAAGAAACTTCCTGGCAGATTAAAACTGTGTGCCGGACCGAGACTCGAACTCGGGACCTTTGCATTTCGCGGGAAAGTGCTCTACCAACTGAGCTACCCAAGCACGACTCACGCCCCGTCCTCACAGCTGGAAACATCCCCCAGGCTGTGGCTAAGCCATGTCTCCGCAATATCCTTTCTTTCAGGAGTGCTAGTTCTGCACGGTTCGCTTCTGTAAAGTTTGGAAGGTGGGAGACAAGGTACTGGCAGAAGTGCGGCTGTGAGGACGGGGGGTGAGTCGTGCTTGGGTAGCTCACTTGGTAGAGCACTTGCCCGCGAAAGGCAAAGGTCCCGAGTTCGAGTCTCGGTCCGGCACACAGTTTTAATCCGCCAGGAAGTTTCATATCAGCGCACACTCCGCTGCAGAGTGAAAATCTCATTCTGGAAGAAACAACCAAATCCGAAGCTCTTTAAGATGGCCCTTAAATACACAACTACTTTCGATTTTAGTGTCCTCCAATCCATTACCTTCATCTTCCAATTTACTTTCGCTCTTTCCGTTCGGTGTTGTCCTTAATTTTTTTTTCCTTTACCATAAAATTGCTGATGATGCTGTGGTGTGCAGGGAGGTGTTGTCACTGAGTGAGTCTTGGAGGATAGGGGATGTCTTGGACAGAATGTCCAGTTGGTGTGAATAATGGCAAGTTGCTCTAAATGTCAATAAAATCGTAAAACAATCCTGAGACCTTCGAATACAGCATCAGTAGAGTACTGATTGACACAGTCCTATCAATTAAATATCTAGGCGTAGCAAAGTGATATGAAATGGAACAAGCACGTCAGATTGGTAAAAGGGAAGGCGAATTGCCGACTTCGTTTTGTTGGGGGGATTTTTGGGAGAATGTAGCTCAGCTGTATGCGATTTGGCGTGTATCAGTAGAACACCTGTGCGACCCATTCTTGAGCAGTGCTCGATTGTTCGGTATTGCCACCAAGGCGAACTGAAGCTGTTCAGAGGCGTGCTGATAAATGTCTTACTGGTAGGTTCGATCAGCACGCAAGTGTTACGGTGATTCTTCGCAAATGCAAGCGGGAGTCCCTGAAGGGAGGTCAACGTCCTTTTTGCGACATTTTATAGGTTCCGCTTCTTGCTGCAGCATAAACTTCGATTCTGGTACAAAGCTACAAACTAACTCTACGGCGTTTATTCAGTAGTGATGTGGAGGAATTCTAAAACCAATTTTCCCTGCGTCCTTAGCCACTTCATCTAGTGCATATTTGGTGTGTACTACTCTATTTTTTTTAACAATTTCTTATAATTCTTTCTTCAACATACCGTCTTCAGAAGCGACGCTTATACGTAGATTTTAGCCATACTGCTGTATCTTGCTTATTGACATTCACATTAGGAACTTTTCTTTCTCTACGAGAATGGTACGGCACATTATCAAGAACATTTACAACGTTTTCTGAAGCCGAGGAAGACCATCTTGAAAATGGAAACAAAGAATAGCAATTAGGTGGGGACATCAGCAATGAATGCTAAATGTGATTACATACACAGCTGCTTACGCTAATGATGAAAACCTGGTCTTTCAAACGTAATGAACTTTACAATCAAATTCTAAGATCACCACTATATACCAAGCCACAATAACGGATTAAAATCGCATCGTTAGCGGCCAAACAGAGGGAGCGCTCCCTGCATTGTTCACCACACGACGGCAGCGCTTGGGGTCACGCGCCTTCTGTGTTTACAGGTCGTCTCTCATTTCATTAAATGGTGTCTGGCGAAATACGTAAACCGTATTTTGGACAGTACTCAAGTTCAGTATTCAAGAGAATCAGACGATACATAGCATTATCAACGCTTACGATTACATGTAATTGAAAGAACGTCAGGAATCTTTTACATTATCCCTCTGCTACCTTCCAACCTCAGCCCCTGTCTGGAATTAAGTTTTATCTCTTCCAGCAAGTTTCAAAACAGCCTAGAGTGAACGGTTCATTGCGGAAACTGACGGTGTTTTCATGGCAGTGGACTTCCCAGAATATTTGCCGCCTTGCGCTATTTACAGAAATTGTAGAAGGAACGGGCAAAATTTATATATATACATTCCTGGAAATGGAAAAAAGAACACATTGACATCGGTGTGTCAGACCCACCATACTTGCTCCGGACACTGCGAGAGGGCTGTACAAGCAATGATCACACGCACGGCACAGCGGACACACCAGGAACCGCGGTGTTGGCCGTCGAATGGCGCTAGCTGCGCAGCAGTTGTGCACCGCCGCCGTCAGTGTCAGCCACTTTGCCGTGGCATACGGAGCTCCATCGCAGTCTTTAACACTGGTAGCATGCCGCGACAGCGTGGACGTGAACCGTATGTGCAGTTGACGGACTTTGAGCGAGGGCGTATAGTGGGCATGCGGGAGGCCGGGTGGACGTACCGCCGAATTGCTCAACACGTGGGGCGTGAGGTCTCCACAGTACATCGATGTTGTCGCCAGTGGTCGGCGGAAGGTGCACGTGCCCGTCGACCTGGGACCGGACCGCAGCGACGCACGGATGCACACCAAGACCGTAGGATCCTACGCAGTGCCGTAGGGGACCGCACCGCCACTTCCCAGCAAATTAGGGACACTGTTGCTCCTGGGGTATCGGCGAGGACCATTCGGAACCGTCTCCATGAAGCTGGGCTACGGTCCCGCACACCGTTTGGCCGTCTTCCGCTCACGCCCCAACATCGTGCAGCCCGCCTCCAGTGGTGTCGCGACAGGCGTGAATGGAGGGACGAATGGAGACGTGTCGTCTTCAGCGATGAGAGTCGCTTCTGCCTTGGTGCCAATGATGGTCGTATGCGTGTTTGGCGCCGTGCAGGTGAGCGCCACAATCAGGACTGCATACGACCGAGGCACACAGGGCCAACACCCGGCATCATGGTGTGGGGAGCGATCTCCTACACTGGCCGTACACCACTGGTGATCGTCGAGGGGACAGTGAATAGTGCACGGTACATCCAAACCGTCATCGAACCCATCGTTCTACCATTCCTAGACCGGCAAGGGAACTTGCTGTTCCAACAGGACAATGCACGTCCGCATGTATGCCGTGCCACCCAACGTGCTCTAGAAGGTGTAAGTCAACTACCCTGGCCAGCAAGATCTCCGGATCTGTCCCCCATTGAGCATGTTTGGGACTGGATGAAGCGTCGTCTCACGCGGTCTGCACGTCCAGCACGAACGCTGGTCCAACTGAGGCGCCAGGTGGAAATGGCATGGCAAGCCGTTCCACAGGACTACATCCAGCATCTCTACGATCGTCTCCATGGGAGAATAGCAGCCTGCATTGCTGCGAAAGGTGGATATACACTGTACTAGTGCCGACATTGTGCATGCTCTGTTGCCTGTGTCTTTGTGCCTGTGGTTCTGTCAGTGTGATCATGTGATGTATCTGACCCCAGGAATGTGTCAATAAAGTTTCCCCTTCCTGGGACAATGAATTCACGGTGTTCTTATTTCAATTTCCAAGAATGTATATATATATATATATATATATATATATATATATATATATATATATATATATATATATTGTAGAAGGAACGGGCAAAATTTATATATATATATATATATATATATATATATATATATATATATATATATATATATATACAGGGCTATTACAAATGATTGAAGCGATTTCATAAATTCACTGTAGCTCCATTCATTGACATATGGTCACGACACACTACAGATACGTAGAAAAACTCATAAAGTTTTGTTCGGCTGAAGGCGCACTTCAGGTTTCTGCCGCCAGAGCGCTCGAGAGCGCAGTGAGACAAAATGGCGACAGGAGCCGAGAAAGCGTATGTCGTGCTTGAAATGCACTCACATCAGTCAGTCATAACAGTGCAACGACACTTCAGGACGAAGTTCAACAAAGATCCACCAACTGCTAACTCCATTCGGCGATGGTATGCGCAGTTTAAAGCTTCTGGATGCCTCTGTAAGGGGAAATCAACGGGTCGGCCTGCAGTCAGCGAAGAAACGGTTGAACGCGTGCGGGCAAGTTTCACGTGTAGCCCGCGGAAGTCGACGAATAAAGCAAGCAGGGAGCTAAACGTACCACAGCCGACGGTTTGGAAAATCTTACGGAAAGGGCTAAAGCAGAAGCCTTACCGTTTACAATTGCTACAAGCCCTGACACCCGATGACAAAGTCAAACGCTTTGAATTTTCGGCGCGGTTGCAACAGCTCATGGAAGAGGATGCGTTCAGTGCGAAACTTGTTTTCAGTGATGAAGCAACATTTTTTCTTAATGGTGAAGTGAACAGACACAATGTGCGAATCTGGGCGGTAGAGAATCCTCACGCATTCGTGCAGCAAATTTGCAATTAACGAAAAGTTAACGTGTTTTGTGCAGTCTCACGGTTTAAAGTTTACGGCCCCTTTTTCTTCTGCGGAAAAAACGTTACAAGACATGTGTATCTGGACATGCTGGAAAATTGGCTCATGCCACAACTGGAAACCGACAGTGCTGACTTCATCTTTCAACAGGATGGTGCTCCACCGCACTTCCATCACGATATTCGGCATTTCTTGAACAGGAGATTGGAAAAGCGAAGGATCGGTCGTGGTGGAGATCATGATCAGCAATTCATGTGATGGCCTCCACGCTCTCCCGGCTTGACCCCATGCGATTTCTTTCTGTGGGGTTATGTGAAATATTCAGTGTTTACACCTCCTCTACCAAGAAACGTGCCAGAACTGCGAGCTCGCATCAACGATGCTTTCGAACTCATTGATGGGGACATGCTGCGCCGAGTGTGGGAGGAACTTGATTATCGGCTTGATGTCTGCCGAATCACTAAAGGGGCACATATCGAACATTTGTGAATTCCTAAAAAAACTTTTTGAGTTTTGGTATGTGTGTGCAAAGCATTGTGAAAATATCTCAAATAATAAACTTAAGTTATTGTAGAGCTGTGAAATCGCTTCAATCATTTGTAATAACCCTGCATATATATATATATATATATATATATATATATATATATATATATCGATACTTTTAAAAGATATTGATGCCACCGAGATATAAGTACCCACGTTCGAAATATTGATGTTTTTGGCCCATCCTTATTCGAGAGAAGTCTCCTGCAAGTGGAACATTAATTCTAATGTTTTCTGCGCATGAAATATTGTACTTACCATTGTCCCACTCCAATGTGGGGTCGGCTGTGTTATGACGGATTTGGCAGTTTTTAACTGCAGAGGGTGGCCATATGTCCTTCCTGCACCCCCCCCCCCCCCCCCCATCCCCCGGGACGGAAGTATTGTACCTCAGCTGTCTGCGTCTAGTGTAAGTCGTGAAACAGTGTGAACGTTTTCAAATGTCTGTGAGTCGTGTAACTGAGGTGGAACTTGGGGACCAGCCGGGTATTCACCTAGCGGGATGTGGAAAACCGCCTAAAAACCACATCCAGGCTGGCCGGCATACCGGCCCTCGTCGGTAATCCGCCGCGCGGATTCGATCCGGGGCCGGCGCGCCTACCCGAGTCCAAGAAGCACCGCATTAGCGCTCTCGGCTACCCTGGCGGGTTTTCACACAACAAGAGTACATTTCCCATTAAATACCAGTGCAGTAATGTTTGTGGCTTTTGTGCCGAATCTAAGTTACTTTTAAAGTGCGCCTATCTTTTCTTGATCTAGGAATTCAGGAGGTAAGAAGAGCGGACATCCTGCCTAATACTTGGGAGAAGGGAGTGGTAATTTCCACCGCTGTCACACAGTGCTCTCACCAGCGTTCGTTTTGCTCCTCGTACCCATCATCAGCAATGGCAGAAATGACACACGAAAATAACAAACTGTACATTACGTTCACGTTCAAATCTGGTGCTCGTTTGTAGTACGGATTCGAAATTAAATTAATCCCATTGTTGTTGTTGTTGTTGTTGTTGTGGTCTTCAGTCCTGAGACAGGTTTGATGCAGCTCTCCATGCTACCCTATCCTGTGCAAGCTTCTTCATCTCCCAGTACTTACTGCAACCTACATCCTTCTGAATCTGCTTAGTGTATTCATCTCTTGGTCTCCCTCTACGATTTTTACCCTCTACGCTGCCCTCCAATGCTAAATTTGTGATCCCTTCATGCTTCAGAACATGCCCTACCTACATGTCCCTTCTTCGTGTCAAGTTGTGCCACAAACTCCTCTTCTCCCCAATTCTATTCAATACCTGCTCATTAGTTATGTGATCTACCCATCTAATCTTCAGCATTCTTCTGTAGCACCACATTTCGAAAGCTTCTATTCTCTTCTTGTCTAAACTATTTATCTTCCATGTTTCACTTCCATACATGGCTACACTCCATACAAATACTTTCAGGAACGGCTTCCTGACACTTAAATCTATACTCGATGTTAACAAATTTCTCTTCTTCACAAACGCTTTCCTTGCCATTGCCAGTCTACATTTTATATCCTCTCTACTTCGACCATCATCAGTTATTTTGCTCCCCAAGTAGCAAAACTCCTTTAAGTGTCTCATTTCCTAATCTAATTCCCACAACATCACCCGACTTAATTTGACTACATTCAATTATCCTCGTTTTGCTTTTGTTGATGTTCATCTTATATCCTCCTTTCAAGACACTGTCCATTTCGTTCAACTGCTCTTTCAAGTCCTTTGCTGTCTCTGACAGAATTACAATGCCATCGGCGAACCTCAAAGTTTTTATTCCTTCTCCATGGATTTTAATACCTACTCCGAATTTTTCTTTTGTTTCCTTTACTGCTTGCTCAATATACAGATTGAATAACATCGGGGAGAGGCTACAACCCTGTCTCACTCCCTTCCCAACCACTGCTTCCGTTTCATGTCCCCCGACTCTTATAACTGCCATCTGGTTTCTGTACAAATTGTAAATAGCCTTTCGCTCCCTGTATTTTACTCCTGCCACCTTTAGAATTTGAAAGAGAGTATTCCAGTCAACATTGTCAAAAGCTTTCTCTAAGTCTACAAATGCTAGAAACGTAGGTTTGCCTTTCCTTAATCTTTCTTCTAAGATAAGGCGTAAGGTCAGTATTGCCTCACGTGTTCCAACATTTCTACGGAATCCAAACTGATCTTCCCCGAGGTCAACTTCTACCAGTTTTTCCATTCGTCCGTAAAGAACTCGCGCTTGTATTTTGCAGCTGTGACTTATTAAGCTGATAGTTCGGTAATTTTCACATCTGTGAACCCCGGCTTTCTTTGGGATTGAAGGTATTATATTCTTCTTGAAGTCTGAGGGTATTTCACCTGTCTCATACATCTTGCTCACCAGATGGTTATCGCATTGTAATAGGTTGAAAAGATTGGTAGTATATATGAAAACAGTAACTGTTCTTGAAAGAACAGATATTGTTGATGAGCGTGCAGCTTTTCCCTGGAATAAATGATGACTAACTGAAACCCTCAGCTGCCGACAAGTGTTGTTGATATACCTCAATGTGGACAGCTGAAAATGTGTGCCCCGACCGGGACTCGAATGCGGGATCTCCTGCTTACATCGAGGTATATCAACAACACCTGTCTGTAGCTGAGGGTTTCAGTTAGTCATCATTTATTCCAGGGAAAAGCTGCACGGCCATCAACAGTATCTGTTCTTTCAAGAACAGTTACTGTTTTCATATATATACTTAAAGGCTACGCAGCCATTGACCTTCGTCTGTGCGAATGTGCACAGGTTGCCCAAACTCTTACGGGAATCGCCAAAGGGTGCGCGAGTAATGAGTGGATGGGCAAACGTCTATAAGGTACTTTACATATGTAGAATTGTGGACAGTTGGGAATGTGAGTCTCTCGGGAAGCGTGCAAGGGATAAGTCCCTGCAGTCGCGCTATTCATCTGTGTCCTCGGTGGCTCAGATGGAAGTACGTACGGCGTTGGCATGGACACAGGGATACGGGATGGCGGCAGGAAGCGTGCTTAATCTACAAAAATCACGCTGCATGAATGTCGGTCGAGGATTACAACCGGGGGAGGAAGGCCCGCTCATGTTAGTTAAGACCATAAAATGCCTAGGTATTACGTTCCACACGGATGTGCAGCGGACAGCAGCGTATAACTACCGACGCATATTGAAGCTGATGCGAACAATGGTGCTGTTACAGAAATTAAGAGCGTTGGATATGATTCAGAGGGTGACCTATGTTAACGTATACCTTGCACCGAGACTCACTCACGTAGCGCATGTTCTGCCTTTAACGCGCACAATGGCATCACGGATACAAGCAACTTTCGGAACCTACGTGAGTGTGGGACACCTGTTTAAGATCCGATACACAACGCTTACGCTACCACCTGGAGAGGGTGGACTTGGTCTAGTGAACGTATATGAAAAGGCACGGGCGTTATTCGTCAGTACGATTTTCCGACAGTGGCGCGGTCAATTTCACAATATCTCGGGTGCGTTGGCCGATGTACTAGCGCCCACTTCAATGCTGCCCCCAGTCAATGTGGGCCATATTTCACCGAAGCTTTCACATTTCAAGTCTTTTTTTTTTTGGAGCTTAACTATGTCAGAGATTCCTTCCCAACAACACGACTACCGACGACGCGAGATGTATACCAACTCTTACTGCGCCGCTGTCCCAGGAATACCCTGGAAAAGAAGTACCCAGACAAGCACTGGCGACAGATATGGCGCGTTATACGGAACGTTTACCTCCCAACGTCGGTACGCTCAACATGGTATGTGGTGGTAAATAGGAAGTTCGCAACGAATCAACGGCGGCACGCGATTCATTTGTCAGACACTCCACTTTGTTTAGGCTGCGCAACAGTGGACACTGATGAACATCGTTTAGCATGTAGTGGGACGGCTCCAGTGTGGCACTTGGCACAACAGATATTGGCGTTCCTGTTACGCTCCGCCCCTCACACAATTTCATCAGACACACTTTTGTTTCCCCAAGAATCTTATTTTCCGGTCCAAAAAACCAATGCAGTGACATGGGTACGGGGAATGGTGGTGGGCTACGTGTATAACGAATCGGAAAAGGACAAAATTGATTTTTGGCGTTTTCTCCTGGATGGACACACGAAGCTGCAACAGCATAAGGAAAATGGGCAAGACTTCGCTAATTACTTGCGACTTACATTTACCGACCCGCCGGCCAGATGGGGTGTGACGGGTGAGCCGAGACAGACATCGATCACACTTACGGACCCTTAGTTAATTTCGAGAAGACGACCCAGTCTTACACCAACGTCTGGAGAACGAGTCGATAGATGGCTCTCTTGCTCTATCGAACGTCGGGTCGTGAGCGGGTGTCGCCCCCGACATGAATTTCATTTCATTGCTACAGGAGCATGTTTCTTTTGCATTTGTACTATCCGCAATGTCTTCATGTCTTTCATTTGGGCATTTTCAGTTTTATTCATTCCCTTAATTACTTAATTTTCTAATTAGGCACTATTTGTCAACATATGGACATTGTAGACACTATTTATGCGGTAGTACAACAAAATGTATGTCAGCAAAGGTGGTAAGCCTGACTTTGGAAAAAAAAAAAAAATGCCGAATCGAATCTCGCACCATGCAACTTTCTTTTCTTTAGTATTTGTTTTTGGTAATTCAAATATATATATATATATATATATATATATATATATATATCCCGGCAATCAGTTGAAGAAAAAAAGTGGCTAGCATTGCTACCTCTGGTCACGGGGTCTCGGGTTCGATTCCCGGCCGGGTTGGGGATTTTTCTCTGCCCGGGGACTGGGTGTTTGTGTTGTCCTCATCATTTCAGCATCATTATTCGTGACAGTGGTTAGATTGGATTGTGTAGAAGTAAGGACCTTGTACGAGCGCTGATGACCACTCAATGCCCCACAAACCGAACATCATCATCATCATAAAAGTGACGTCTGGAGTGACATCTCGTGGCCATGATGGAAGCTCATTGTGATGTAACTAATATGTTTACAACGAATGTAAACATTGTATGAGAATAGTGAATGTATGTGTGTGTGATTCGTTCAATATGTATCGGAGGCTGGCAGTGGTGAAAAAAAAATAATAAATAAAAAAAAAGATGGATAGAGCGTTTGCCATGTAAGCAGGAGATCCCGAGTTCGAGTCCCGGTCGGGGCACACATTTTCAGCCGTCCACATCGAAGTATATCAACAACACCTGTCGGCAGCTGAGGGTTCCAGTTAGTCATCATTTAGGTTGGTAGTAGCTAGAACGGGCAAAAACTGCCAATGAGAATTATAGTGCCTACGTGTCAAGTAAAGACAGACCCTAAAAAATAACACTTTGGATCATTACAGGCTGTTAATCGACACGTCGATAATTTGTCATGTCCAAGTATATCGATCGCTCCATAAAAAATCGACAGACAGGATTATCGATGTTTTATGTTCACTCCTAAATTATAATACTCGGCTAGTGTCTGTCGCTTCAGACCTCTGACGCCCCACATCTTGCGAGTCGAGAAGCAAAGAAAAAATGCTGTGGTCGGGTTTGCAGGTGAAGCTAAAATTTCAGGCGACGCGATAACAGCACTGCGAAGTGCAAAAAGAGGAAGGCTCGTGTGGGAGGCAGGGACTCGTGCTGTTAGGCGCCGGGCGTCCCGTAGCCGGAGCGCCGGTGCCCGGTGGCCCTGAGGGAATGCGGGCACGGCGGACGGGCGGCCGGGGCACGGGCGGAAGCAAAAAGCCGGCGGCGGCGGCGGCGGCGGCGGCGGCGGCGCAGCAGGTGCCGGGCTGGGCGGCGAGCCCGCGTGGTGGGGGCAGCGGCGGCGGCGGCGGCGGGCCTTTATTTAATTTAGCGCGCGGCAGCCAGCGGCGGCGGCAGCGGGCAGATTACAGCGGGCCGCGCCGCGCCAGTTCTCTCTCCCTCCCCCTCCCTCTCTCTCTCTCTCCCTCTCTCTCTCTCTCTCTCTCTCTCTCTCTCTGTATCCGCTCGTTCGCCTCCCGCGGGACGCCAGCCAGCCAGCGAGCCGCCCGGCCGCGCCGTGCCGAGCCAGCGACGCAGCGCAGCGAAGCCGTGCCCGTCGCTGTTGCAACGCCCTCCTCTGGCGCGCCGACCCACTTATTACTCGCGCTGCAGCTGCTCTCACACGATGCGTCACTTCGTGAAACGGCGTACTTGTCGATGTTTTTTGACCGGAAACACCTCTTCTGAGAACAGGAAATCACTATGTATGTTATTTTTAAATTGTTTTACTTGGTGCCCTCAGATATGATCTACTCAGTCGACTTACGATATAAAGGGCATCCCAAGAGGAATGGTTAACAATAAGGGAAATGACAGGAACGATCATCTCTCAGGGATATGATAGGAACGATAATACACTACTGGCCGTTAAAATTGCTACACCACGAAGATGACGTGCTACAGACGCGAAATTTAACTGAGAGGAAGACGTTGCTGCGATATGCAAATGATTAGCTTTTCAGAGCATTCACACAAGGTTGGCGCCGATGGCGACTCCTACAACGTGCTGACATGAGGAAAGTTTCCAACCGATTTCTCATACACAAGCAGTAGTTGACCGGCGTTGCCTGGTGAAACGTTGTTGTGTATGGAGGAGAAATGCATACCATCACGTTTCCGACTTTGATAAAGGTCGGATTGCAGCCTATCGCGATTGCGGTTAATCGTATCGCGACATTGCTGTTCGCATTGGTCGAGATCCAATGACTGTAGCAGAATATGGAATCGTTGGGTTCAGGAGGGTAAGACGGAACGCCATGCTGGATCCCAACGGCCTCGTATCACTAGCAGTCGAGATGACAGGCATCTTATCCGCATGGCTGCAACGGATCGTGCAGCCACGTCTCGATCCCTGTGTCAACAGATGGGGACGTTTGCAAGACAACAACCATCTGCACGAAAGTTCGACGACGTTTGCAGCAGCAAGGACTATCAGCTGGGAAACCATGGCTACCGTTACCCTTGACGCTGCACCAAAGACAAGAGCGCCGGCCAGTGTGGCCGAGCGGTTCTAGGCGCTTCAGTCGCAGGTTCGAATCCTGCCTCGAGCATGGGTGCTTGTGATGTCCATAGGTTAGTTACGTTTAACTAGTTATAAGTTCTAGGGGACTGATAAGCTGAGATGTTGGGTCCCATAGTGCTCACAGCCATTTTTGAACAGGAGCGCCTGCGATGGTATACTCAACGACGAACCTGAGTGCACCAATGGCAAAACGTCATTTTTCCGGATGAATCCAGTTTCTGTTTACAGCATCATGATGGTCGCATCCGTGTTAGGCGACATCACGGTGAACGCACATTGGAAGCGTGTATTCGTCATCGCCATACTGGCGTATCACCCGGCGTGATGGTATGGGGTGCCATTGGTTACACGTCTCGGTCACCTCTTGGTCGCATTGACGGCACTTTGAACAGTCGACGTTACATTTCAGATGTGGTACGACCCGTGTCTCTACCCTTCGTTCGGTCCCTGCGAAACCCTGCATTTCAACAGGGTAATGCACGACCGTATGTTGCAGGTCCTGTACGGACCTTTCTGGATACAGAAAATGTTCGACTGCTGCCCTGGCCAGCACATTCTCCAGATCTCTCACCAACTGAAAACGTCAGGTCAATGGTGGCCGAGCAACTGGCTCGTCACAATACGCCAGTCACTACTCTTGATGAACTGTGGTATCGTGTTGAAGCTGCATGGGCAGCTGTACCTGTACACGCCATCCAAGCTCTGTTTGACTCAATACCCAGGCGTATCAAGGTCGTTAATACGGCCAGAGGTGGTGGTTCTGGGTACTGATTTCTCAGGATCTATGCACCCAAATTGTGTGATAATGTAATCACATACAGTTCTAGTATAATATATTTGTCCAATGAATACCCGTTTATCATCTGCACTTCTTCTTGGTGTAGCAATTTTAATTACCAGTAGTGCATGTTCATACGTCTTATCCCAAAGATTTCCGAAACAGAACACAGATCTTTGTGTAACCCGCGTAATTTGCACGTATTCATTACTACGGTTAGGCACATACAAGAATGGTGAAGTGCAAGGCATGAGGCAAATTCGTGTTGCATCACCGTCAAAACTGCCGTTCCTGCCTTCTCTTAACCGTCGCAAAATGTGTCCCTCAAGGCTCTATTCACAGTCCAGTTGTTCTTCTGTTTGTAATGAGTTCCCCACCGGTGTAAACATTCTGTGAGCTCTTTTTGCAGGTGATACACTTTGCCGCAGCGGTAATACCGGTGTCCCAGAATATGCTGTGTAGAAATCAACATGGATTCCGGAACACCTATCGTGTGAGACCCAACTCGCTTTATTTGTTCATGAGACCCAGGTAGATGCCATTTTCCTTGATTTCCGGAAGGCGTTCGATACAATTCCGCACTGTCGCCTGATAAACAAAGTAAGAGCCTACAGAATATCAGACCAGCTGTGTGGCTGGACTGAAGAGTTTTTCGCAAACAGAACACAGCACGTTGTTCTCAATGGAGAGACGTCTGCAGACGTTAAAGTGACCTCTGGCGTGCCACAGGGGAGTTTATGGGACCATTGCTTCTCAAAATAGCTCTGAGGACTACCGGACTTAACGTCTTAGGTCATCAGTCCCCTAGAACTTAGAACTACTTAAACCTAACTAACTTAAGGACATGACACACATCCATGCCCGAGGCAGGATTCGAACCTGCGTCCGTAGCGGTCGCGCGGTTCCAGACTGTAGCGCCTAGAATCGCTCGGCCACTCCGGCCGGCCATTGCTTTTCACAATATATATATATGACCTAGTAGATAGTGTCGGAAGTTCCATGCGACTTTTCGCGGATGATGCTGTAGTATACAGAGAAGTTGCAGCATTAGAAAATTGCAGCGAAATGCAGGATCTGCAGCGGATAGGCACTTGGTGCAGGGAGTGGCAACTGACCCTTAACATAGACAAATGTAATGTATTGCGAATACATAGAAAGAAGGATCCTTTATTGTATGATTATATGATAGTAGAACAAACACTGGCAGCAGTTACTTCTGTAAAATATCGGAGAGTATGCGTACGGAACGATTTGAAGTGGAATGATCATATAAAATTAATTGTTGGTGAGGCGGGTGGCAGGTTGAAATTCATTGGGAGAGTCCTTAGAAAATGTAGTCCATCAACAAAGGAGGTGGCTTACAAAACACTCGTTCGACCTATACTTGAGTATTGCTCATCAGTGTGGGATCCGTAGCAGGTCAGGTTGACAGAGGAGATAGAGAAGATCCAAAGAAGAGCGGTGCGTTTCGTCACAGGGTGATATGGTAAGCGTGATAGTGTTACAGAGATGTTTAGCAAATTCAAGTGGCAGACTCTGCAAGAGAGGCGCTCTGCATCGCGGTGTAGCTTGCTGTCCAGGTTTCGAGAGGGCGCGTTTCTGGATGAGGTATCGAATATATTGCTTCCCTCTACGTATACCTCCCGAGGAGATCACGAATGTAAAATTAGAGAGATTCGAGCGCGCACGGAGGCTTTCCGATAGTAGTTCTTCCCGCGAACCATACACGACTGGAACAGGAAAGGGAGGTAATGACAGTGGCACGTAAAGTGCGCTCAGCCATATACCGCTGGGTGACTTGCGGAGTGTAGATGTATATCACCGAAGGTATCGGGCTTGGGTAGCACTTGGATGGGTGAGTGTCTTGATCTGCCAAGCGCTGTTGGCAAGTGGGGTGTACTCAGCCCCTGTGAGGCCAATTGAGGAGCTATTTGATTTAGTAGGAGCGGCTCCGGTGACGAAAACTGACAGGCTTGGAGAGCGGTTTGCTGACCACAGCCCCCTCCATATCCGCGTTCAGCGACGGCTAACAGCTGAGGATGACACGGCAGTCGGTCGGTACCATTGGGCCTTCCGAGGCCTGTTCGGACGGAGAGAGAGACACTGGTATTACTGGAACACAGGTTGAGGGGGTAAGAGGCATACGAGCGCACCACTAGCTGAAGAACGAAACCATTTGGAATAGGGCACATTCCGTACGAAGCTTTTTGTTTCAAACAATTGTTCCTGTCATCCCTGAATACTGACCATTCCTTTTTGAACATCCTGTGTAACCCTTTCTTCTTCAGCACTTCATGGATTAGGCACTGAGCCTGTTGTTTCTTCATAAACTCTCTGCCTATCTCTATTTAGGTCTTCCAAAATCTCGTCTTCCCACCGCCCGTGAGTTTGGCAACTTATTTGCTGACCATTCTCTGTAAGCGATCATAACAGGTGTTGCGGGCGGTGATTGGTAAATCTCCTTTCAGTATGGTCTACATTTAGTTCTTGTCGCGCTGTTTCGTTTTTTATGTGGTCCTTCAGTAGTCTGCTATTGTTCTTAAACATTGCATTTCCGAGCCTTGTGTTTTTCCTCGTGCTCTTTTCGTAGGTACCCAACATTCATTCCCATGAAGAAGTGCTGGAAGAGCCACAGTTTTATACTCTCGTTTATTGTCTGGCCTTATTTTTGAAGTCATTATGAATGGTGCCATTTGTATTTCCAATAAAGCACTGAAGTACTGAATGTTGCCTTGCAACAGATTTTGATTTCACAGATGTGCAAAACGCACATCAGCAAAACTTTTTCACCACCCCGACATGTCGTGCAGGTATGTTGCTATTGTGGCACTTCCTGAACCGATCGGAAGGTCACCTCTTACAATATTTGTAGACCTACCTATACGCAATTACCATGATCGGTACCTACAGGTAGAACAATGAACTTGAATGGACTGCAGCACTTCAGTTGAAAGTAAAGCAACAGTAGGAACTCGTTAGAGGCGTCTGTGAACAGTAGAGCCAACATTTTTTGAAAGGTATACCAGTGGCCTGAAATATATACGTATTTTCGTAGATAAACTTCACATACTAAACACTGTACTTTATGGTTATAAACAGTTCTGGCACCTTCTGACTTTGCGTAACGCGTAGCGTAATAGTGCTTCACAGTAATTTATTATTTAGTGCTAGGCATTGACTTGTGTGTGTCCGGAGCACTGACTATTGAAAGGATACCATGAGCTTCCGTTCATCGGCTGAGCGGTGAGATGAAATGACAAGATCCACTGTCTGGCGTACTTGTCGTACCTTACGTTTTACGCTGAAGACGATGACGTATCGCAGCCAGGCAATGCATCACCGGGAGGACTATGCTGCCCACGTGGAAATGTATACTGACATTTTGGAGGCCGCTGGAAATCAAAACCTGTTACATAACCCCCCCCCCCCCTCCCTCTCTCTCTCTCGCTCTTCTAGGACGAAGCTATATTTCTCATGTGAGTTTGTGCCTGTAACTGCTGTCGACAACAATCCTCATGATGTGCAAGAATGGGAGGGAAACACCTCGAAACTGACCGAAACTGAGCTTATGGCTAGGGCTAAGATTATGGGCAATTCTTTTTGGCACAGTAAACGATAGCAGGTACGAGTTAACTTGACATGCTTCAGCTCTTTCTGAAACCGAAGTTGGAGTCTGATAGGGTTCTGAATCCGTTTTGTACCAGCAGAATTGCGCTCCTCCCCATTCCGCTCCCATTGTTCGATCTCAACCGATGTTCCCTGGACGGCGGATCGGTAGAGGTCACCTGCCCTCACCTACGTAGACTACTTCGTGTGGATTCACATCATGTTCCTTGTGTGCAGGGTTAAATCGGTACCCTGCGTCAATGGCGTGATAGGATTGTGGAAGCAGTTAATAGCATCACGCCTGACAGACTACGAAACGTTTTCCGGGATATGGCGAAAAGTTGGTGTCTTTGAGTTGACATGCAGGGTGGCCAAATCGCAGTTTAGTGACTTCTAATGCCTTACGTGCCCTTATTGTATAGATATATGTTGATTCTCTCGATCACGGGGTTAGGGTTTCGAGTCCTGGCGGGGTCGGAGATTTTCTCCACTCGGAAGTCTGTGTGTGAGCGGGCCGGTGCGTTTGTGTGCGAATACTTGCGTGCATGTGTGTGTGTGTGTGTGTGTGTGTGTGTGTGTGTGTGTGTGTGTGTGTTGTCCTCATCACCATTCAATCGTTACCGACCAGCAGATCGCCGAAGTGGCGTAAAAGGACATGAACCAGGCGGCCGAACTCCTCAGAGGGAGATTTACGCCTAAAACTATCGATTGTGGGGTACTGGGATAGATTCCCTAGTGGGCTATTTCCTATAGTCGGGAGCCTGTGTGTGAACGCAAGCTTGCGTGTGTGTGCGCGTCCTAGCGTGCGTATCTGTGTGAATGTGTGTGTGTGTGTGTGTGTGTGTGTTTTGTCCTCATCATCAGTCAAATTCCGACCAGCAAGTCGCCGAAGTGGCGCCAAAAGGACTTTTGACCCGGGGGCCGAACTGCCCAGAAGGGGACTTAATGCCCAAAAAACCCGATCATGGGGTCCCGGGTTCGATTCCCTGGGTGGAAATTTTCTCCACTCGGGACTATGTGTGTGTGTGTAGATTGTGTGTGCGTGTATGTGTGTGGGTGTGTGAGTGTGTGTGTGTATGTGTGTGTCATCATCATATTTCATCATCATCGACGCGCAAGTCGCTGAAGTGGCGTCAAACGGTTCAAATGGCTCTGAGCACTATGGCAACTTCTGAGGTCATCAGTCCCCTAGAACTTAGAACTACTTAAAGCTAACGAACCTAAGGACATCACACACATCCATGACCGAGGCAGGATTCGAACCTGCGACCGTAGCGGTCGCGCGGTTCCAAACTGAAGCGCCTAGAAGCGCTCGGACACCCCGGCCGGCGAAGTGGAGTCACATAAAAAGACTTCCACCATGCGTTCGAGCTCCTCAGATGGGACTCGCGATCAAAAATGCTATTCGCACATTTCAAGTAGCTCCTCACACGGCAGATACCATTCTGAGGAAAAAATTGTCAGCAACAAGGGAAAACGATTAGGGGTCATCTGCGTGGCAGCCAACAACGCTGTACGCTTATCCACGAAGGGCGGAAGAGAGTGAAAGAGAGAAAGAAAAAAAACTGAGGAGACAAACGCGCACGCCTCCACGAAGCTGAAAGATGAGTATGGAAATACAGGCGGGCTCCGGCAAAATCGCACGCGCGGTCGTAATAGCCCCGGCCGGAGAGGAGAACGAACGATGAGGAGGGGAGAGGAAGAGACGCAGCGCGATAACGGTGCAGGGAGGGGAGAGAGAGAAGAAGGAGAGGAGAGGAGAGAGAGAGAGAGAGAGAGAGAGAGAGAGAGAGAGCACATTCCAGTGCGGATCGGCGGTGCGCGGGCCAGGCGAGGCCGGCGCGGGCCGCCGTGGCAGGAATGCGCCGGCGGCCGCGCGGCCCGCCCAGGCACAGTGGAGCCACACACCAGGTGTCTGCCCGCCGCCGCCGCCGTCGCCGCGCGGTAAAAAATAGCCGGCGGGCGAGCCAGCCAGCGGCGGCTGTCCCGCGCTTTCCCTTCCCTCGCTGCCACGCCACGCCAGCAGGCGACATCGATCCACCGGCTGCGCCGCGGCGCGCCTAGCTTCCGCTCGCACGCTCCCACCGTGCCACCAGCTTGGCCGGCCGCCGGCACGCTGTCCCGGGACGCTAGCCGACGCCCAAAAAAAGTTACCGGGTGCTCAGACATGCAGTTACACCCTATATTTTTTAATGGACCTGTATTTAATTTATTACACTACTGGTCATTAAAATTGCTACACCACGAAGATGACGTGCTACAGACGCAAAATTTAACCGACGGGAAGATGCTGTGATATGCAAATGATTAGCTTTTCAGAGCATTCACACAAAGTTGGCGCCGGTGGCGACACCTACAACGTGCTGACATCAGGAAAGTTTCCAACCGCTTTCTCATACACAATCAGCAATTGACCGCGTTGCCTCTTGAACCGTTGTGTAAGGAGGAGAAAGGCGTACTATCACCTTTCCGACCTTGATAAAGGTCGGATTGTAGCCTATCGCGATTGCGGTTTATGGTATCGCGACATTGCTGCTCGCGTTGCTCGAGATCCAATGACTGTTTGCAGAATATGGAGTCGATGGGATCAGGAGGCTAATACGGAACGCCGTGCTGAATCCCAACGGCCTCGTATCACTAGCAGTCGAGATGACAGGCATCTTATCCGCATGGCTGTAACGGATCGTGCAGCCACGTCTCGATCCCTGAGTCAACAGATGGGGACGTTTGCAAGACAACAACCATCCGCACGAACAGTTCGACAGCGTTTGCAGCAGCATGGACTATCAGCTCGGAGACAGTGGCTGCGGTTACACTTCACGCTGCATCACAGACAGGAGCGCTTGCGATGGTGTGCTCAACGTCGAACCTGGCTGCACGAATGGCAAAACGTCATTTTTTCGGATGAATCCAGCTGCTGTTTACAGCATCACAATGGTAGAATCCGGGTGTGAACGCACATTGGAGCGTGTATTCGTCATCGCCATACTGACGTATCACCGGGCGTGATGGTATGAGGTGCCATTGGTTACACGTCTCGGTCACCTCTTGTTCCCATTGCCGGCACTTTGAACAGTCGACGCTACTTTTCAGATGTGTTACGACCCGTGGCTGTACCCTTCATTCCATCGCTGCGAAACCCTACATTTCAGCAGGATAATGCACGACCGCGTGTTGCAGGTCCTGTACGGGCCTTTCTGGATACAGAAAAAGTTCGACTGCTGCCCTGGCCAGCACATTCTCCAGATCTCTCACCAATTGAAAACGTCTGGTCAATGGTGGCCGAGCAACTGGCTCGTCACAATACGGCAGTCACTACTCTTGATGAACTGTCGTATCGTGTTGAAGCTGAATGGCCAGCTGTACCTGTACACGCCATCCGCGCTCTGTTTGACTCAATGCCCAGGCGTATCAAGGCCGTTATTACGGCCAGAGGTGGTTGTTCTGAGTACTGATTTCTCAGGATCTACGCACCCAAATTGCGTGAAAATGTAATTACATGCCAGTTCTGGTATAATATATTTGTCCAATGAATACCCGTTCATCTGCATTTTTTCTTGGTGTAGCAATTTGGCCAGTAATGTAATCCAGTCACATTAATGTCACCACTGCATGTTCGACGTCAACGTTTAATAACCTCTCACGGACAACTGGTGTCGCACAGCAGAGGAGGGTATACACTGAGGCGAAAAAGGCATGTAATAGCAATATGCAGATTTACAGATGGCGGTAGTATCGCGAACACTAGGTATAAAAGGGGAGTGCACTGGCGGAGCTGTCGTTTGGACTGGTTCAAATGGCTCTGCGCACTATGGGACTTAACTGCTGTGGTCATCAGTCCCCTAGAACTTAGAACTACTTAAACCTAACTAACTTAAGGACAACACACACACACACACCCATGCCCGAGGCAGGATTCGAACCTGCGACCGTAGCGGTCGCGGGGTTCCAGACTTTAGCGCCTAGAACGCTCGGCCACTCAGGCCGGTTGTCGTTTGTACTCAGGTGATTCATAGGGAAAGGTCTCTGACGTGGTTGTGGCCGCACGATGGCAATTAACAGACAATGGACGCGGAATAGTAGTTGGTGTTAGACGCACGGGACATCCCTTTTCGCAAATTGTTAGGGAATTCGATACTCCAAGATCCACAGTGTCAAGAGAGTGCCGAGTACACGTAAATGCAAGCCGCTTAGGAATGAAATAAATAGGAAGTGCAGCGAAGCTAAGCTGCATGATAAATTTGAAGAAATCTAAAAAGAAATGATTGTCGGAAGAACTGACTCAGCATATAGAATAGTCAAAACAACCTTCTGTGATACTAAAGGCAATTGTGGTAACAATGAGAGTACAATGGGGATTCCACTGTTAAGTGCACAGGAGAGAGTAGATAGCTGGAAAGAGTAAATTGGAGGCCTATATGAGGGGGAAGACTTGTCTGGTGTGATTGAAGAAGAAACAGGTTCCTATGGGGAAGAGATAGAGGATCCGGTATTAGAATCAGAATTTAAAAGAGCATTGGAAGATTCAAGATCAAATAAGGCAGAAGAGATAGATAACATTCAGACATAATTTTTAAAATCACTGGGGGAACTGGCAATAAAACACCTATTCACGTTGGTGCCTAGAATGCATGAGTTTGGCGATATAACGTACGACTTTCGGAAATATCATATGCACAATTCCGAACCCTGCAAGAGCTGACAAGTGCGAGAATTATCGCACTGTCAGCTTAACAGCTCAGGCTTCGAAGGTGCTGACAGGAATAATATACAAAATAATGGAAAAGAAAATTGAAGATCCATTAAATGTGCGGCTGGTCCCGGCGGAGGTTCGAGTCCTCCCTCGGGCATGGGTGTGTGTGTTTGACATTAGGATAATTTAGGTTAAGTAGTGTGCAAGCTTAGGGACTGATGACCTTAACAGTTAAGTCCCATAAGATTTCACACACATTTGAACACTTTTGATCCATTAAATGACGATCAGTTTCGGTTTAGGAAAGGTAAAGGCAGCTCTGACGTTATGGTTGACAATGGAAGTGAGAGTACAAAATAATCAAAACAGGTTCATAGTATTTGTCGACCTGGAAAAAGCGTTCTATAATGTAAAATAGTGCAAGATGTTGAAAATTCTGCGGCAAATAGGAGTTATATACATGTCCAAGAGCCAAGAGGGAATAATAAGAATGGAACATCAAGAACAAAATGCTCCGATTAAAGAGGGTGTAAGATAGGGATGTAGTCTTTCGCCCTACTGTTCAGTCTATACATCGAAGTAGCAATCACGGAAATAAAAGAAAGGTTCAGAAGTGGAATTAAAATTCAACGTGAAAGGACATCAATGATTAGATTTGCTGATGTTATTGCTATCTTCAGTGAAAGTGAAGAAGAATAAGAAAGATCTGCTAAATGGAATGAACAGTCTGCTGGGTACAGAATATGGATTGAGAGTAAATAGAAGAAAGATGAAGTAATGAGAAGGAGCAGAAATGAGAACAGCAAGAAACTTAACATTAGGACTGCTGGTCACGAAGTTGATGAAATAAAGGAATTCTGCTGTCTAAGCAGTAAAATAACCCATGGAGGACGGAGCAAAGAGGTCATCAAAAGCAGAGTAGCACTGGCAGAAACGGCATTCCTGGCCAAGAGAAGTTTGCTAGTATCAAACAGAGGCTTCAACTTGAGGAATAAATTTCTGAGAATGTACATTTGGAACACAGTATTGTATGGTAGTGTAACATGGATTGTGCGAAAACCGGAACAGAATGTTGAAAATTGGGTGGATTAACAAGGTCAGGAATGAGAAGAGTCTGCGCAGAATAGGAGAGGAAAGGAAAATATAGAAAACACTGAAAAGAATAAGGGCCAGGATTATAGGACATCTGTTAAGACATCAGGGAATAACTTCCATAGTACCAGAGGAAGCTGTAGAGGGTAAATACTGTATAGGAAACACTGTTGGAATACACCCAGCAAATAATTGAGGACGTAGGTTGCGAGTGCTACTCTGAGATGAAGAGGTTAGCACAGGAGAGTCACTGGTGGCGGGCCGCATCGAAGAAGACTGAGGAGTGTGACGGAGACCTCACGAAGCCACTGACTCAAGTTGTCAGTAAGGCATTGCGGAAGCTGGTGGTGGCTCCATAATGGTGTGAGCTGTGTTTACATGGAATAAACTAGGTCCTCTGGTCCAACTGAACTGATCATTGACTGGAATGGTCTTGTTTGCTACTTGGAGACCATTTGTAGCCGACAAAGGTGCAATGCTTATAAACGACATTGAGCCATATCACCGGGCAAAAATTGTTCGCGACTGGTTTCAGGAACGTTGTGGACAATTCGTATGAATGATTGGCCTCCCAGATCACCTGTCATCAGTCCCATCGAACATTTATGGGACACAATTGTTGAGGCTTTCGTGGCCACTTTTTGACAAACTGCCTATTGGCTTCTGTCTCGGGTTCTTCGGCCGACGTTCATCTAATGATTTTTCTGACGTTTCGCCAGCACGAGTGGCTGGCATTGTCAAAGCTTCACCCTCCAGGACATTTCATTGAGAAGCTGAAGAAACTGAAACTTGCACCAAACGACATCCTGGTCAGCTTTGATGTTGTTTCGTTATTTACGAAAGTGCCACTCACTGACGCTCTGGAGCACATAGGTTCCATTTTCCCACTAGACATCAGAAAGCTCTTCCATGCATGTCTCACCACGAGCTATTTCACGTGGAATGGCGATTTCTACGAACAGCTGGAAGGCGTCGCCATGGGTAGTCCTCTCAGTCCAGTGGTGGCCAACTTCTTCATGGAACAATTCGAAGCACAGGCACTGGACTCGGCGACTTGCAAACCGAAGGTGTGGTACAGGTACGTCGATGATACTTTCGTGCTGTGGAGCCATGGTGAAGAACAGCTCGGTGACTTCCTAAGACACTTGAACAGCCTCCATGCCAACATAACATTTACCATGGAAGTAGAAAAGGACAAGAAATTGCCATTTCTAGATGCTCTGGTCACAAGGGACGGCGAAAATCTGGGACACAGCGTGTATCGAAAACCGACTCACACGGACCGATGCCTGCACAAACTGTCAAACCACCACCCGAGCCAGAAAAGAGGCATGATTAGCACGCTCGTAACGAGAGCAGGACGAATATGTGAGCCGCAACACCTCAAACGAGAAATGCAACACTTGGAAACTGTACTGAGGAGCAATGGGTACTCCACAAATTATATTACAAGTGTAACAGAGCCAAACACTCGGCGAAGTAAGGAACCAGAAAAAGAATTGTCGGGTACGGCCTTTCTGCCATACATTCCCAGAGTGACGGACAGAATCGGCCGTATATTGCGCAAACATGGCGTAAAGACGATTTTCAAACCGACAAGGAAGATCAAAGAGTGTCTTAGATCGGCGAAGGAGAAAAGAGACCCACTTGAAATGTCGGGAATATACCGCATACCATGCACATGCGGAAAAGTTTATGTCGGAATGACTGGACGATCAATTAACACCAGGATCAAAGAGCATAAGCGACATTGCTGTTTGGGGCAGGTGGAGAAATCGGCCGTGGCAGAGCACGCACTGAATGAGACCGGCCACGTAATAAAATTCGCCGACACGGAAGTTCTGGCTGTAGAGAAGCACTATCACACGCGCTTGTTCAGAGAAGCTGTAGAAATACAAAAACACGCGAACAGTTTGAACAAGAAAGAGGAAAGCCTTAAGGTAAACGGATCCTGGCTTCCCGTACTGCAGCGAACGACCGTCGCAGGTAGCAAGAGGAGAACCGCACCGGAAATGACCGCGGAGAAGCCCTCGGACGTTGGCGCGCCAGGTACATATAGTCTGCGCCCGCGAGCTCGGCTCTAGTTCACCACCGGCAATGGAGGGTGAAGCTTTGATAATGCCAGCCACTCATGCTGGCGAAACGTCAGAAAAATCATTAGATGAACGTCGGCCGAAGAACCCGAGACAGAAGCCAATAGGCAGTTTGTCATTTATGGGACATACTGGAGAGATTTGTTCGTGCACAGAACCCTGCACCGGCAATGCTTTCGCAAATGTGGACGGCCATTGGGGCACCATTGTTCAGTATTTGTACAGGGGACTTCCAACTGTTGAATCAATGTCAGTTCGAGTTGCTGCACTACGCCGAGCAAAAGGAGCTCCGACCCGATATTTCGAAATATCGCATGACTTTTTTCCCCTCAGTGTATAAAGCTTGAGGGGATGACGAGGAAAACAGTGCGGTCATTGGCGTAATTTGGGAACGGAAACTTTTGTCTGGAGTCCAAAAGGGGATATTTACCGGCATTCGGGCCAATGGTGGTAGCATTTCTGAAACGGCAAAGTCTGTAAATTGTTCGAGTGCCACTGTGGTTAAAGTAATGAACGATGGCTGTAGAGATTTGTACGGGCGAACCATGGGGCTACCGGCAGTGTCTCCTAAACGACTGTTCGGTGAACGTTGCTGCATATGGACCTCTGCAGCTGGTGCATGGTACATGCACCGACGCAGAGTGGCGTTCATTGGCGACGGAGGATGGAACTTGCACGCCAATATTGTACCTGGACGTCCACTGAGTGACAATAGGCCTTTTCAGATGACAGATGGCCGTTGGCGTGTAGGGCATGAAACATCTGAAAACGAACTTCCTGCAACAATCGTCTGAAAGGTCCAGACAGGAGGAGAGAGACAGCTGAAGTGGTCTAGAAATCTATTGAGAGCATGAGCCCAGATAAAAATCATCTACGTTTCTCCACCTTTGCAACCAACGTGCTTCTGGAGATACGTAGATGACACGTGTTTTTGTCTGGCCTCCTGGACCTAATGCTCTCAACAGATTTTCGGACTGCTTCAACTGTCTTCATCACAGCATTAACGCCTACCATGGAGGTCGAATGTGATGGAGGGTTCATTTTTGGACGCCATGGTTACAAAACACAAGGTGATACTCTGGGGCACAGGGTTCACCGGAATCCGAGACACGATCTGTATCTGCGTGCTACGAGTTGCCATCCACTATATCAACGCAATGGCGTCTTCAAGACTCTGCTACGCAGAGCATATGCCATTTCCGACGCGGACAGTTTAACTCAAGAACTTGCGCATCTGATGGTTGTTCTAAGGAAAATGGCTACTCTGAGAAGCAAATTCATCAGGCTTTGGAATTTGGACCATACTCGGACGTGCATGAAGAGGAGCATAGACATGTGGCAGTTATTCCTTATACTTGGGTACGTCGTTCAAGATTCGAAGAATTTTAAGGAGTTTTCTAACGAGTATGTTGCGTCCACCTTCCAAGATCAGGGCACTACTCGTCTCTGTGAAAGATGATTTGGAGCTTGGGACGACGGCATATGTAAAATTCCGTGTAGGTGTGGGAATCTTTATGTCGGCCGTTCGATCGCACAGTTCAGGACAGATGCGTGGAGCATCGCTGTCACACGAGGCTAAAACAGCAGGGAAAATCGACGGAAGCAGAACACTGCGTAAACGAGGGACACGGGATGGAATTTGACAGGGCTGTGATAGTTGCCCACACTTCCGGTTTTTGAAACAATGGCAGCTGAAATTAGGATGGCAGGCAATATGATTAATAGAGACCTTTTTCTGTTCGGAGGACGAGATATCCTCGCATCAAAATTTCCGATGTGAATTTGAAAAGGAGCCATCAAACACTGAGACGATCAAAGCCTTGTATGACAAGTTCCTAGCCTCTGGGAGTGAAACATACAGTCAGGTTCTGGCAGAAAAAGCACATCTGATGAAAAGATAGAGGAGATCGGAGAGCCTATCAAATTTCGCCGAGCGTCACGAGAATTAAACATCCCTCGCTCAACAATGCACAATATGCTGCATAAAAGACCTCGTTTGCACGCTTACAAAGTTTGAATAGTGAAGTGAAACAATTTGCAGCTTCTCCATGAGTTTGCTATTGAGATCTTGTACCCGATCAGGTTAGACCTAACCTGCATATGAAATGTCGTTTTTCTCTGACTAAGCGATCTTCAACATATGTCAGAATGTTAACTGGCACAAAATTCACCTCTGGGGCTCGGAAAACCTGTGCAGAGATGCGAAAAGGTGAACGTGTTATGTACGCTGATGAAAGGCAATCCAGTTGGCCCATTTTTCTTCATCGAGCAAACAAGGACCGTTTATCTGGATATGCCTGAGCAATTTGCTGTCCCTCAGCTTCTTCCCCTTCAACCAGCAGTATAGTACTTCATCGCACTGGGTTTTACATATTCGTGATTTCCTGGACCGAACATTTCCACAGCGTTGGATAAGATGTGCTGGGCTAACCAAGTGGCCATCGTGATTTACGGACCTAACTCCTCTGGATTTCTTCCTGTCGGGTTATACGAAAGACATTGTGTAGGTTGCGACTGTACGTAATCTTGGCGCTTGGCGATCTCCGCAGAAAAATTGTGGATACCATAGACTTCCATCACCTAATAGAATGTAGTCGAATTAAGTCAGGTGATGCTGAGGGAATTAGATTAGGAAATGAGACACTTAAAGTAGTAAAGGAGTTTTGCTATTTGGGGAACAAAATGACTGATGATGGTCGAAGTAGAGAGGATATAAAATGTAGACTGGCAATGGCAAGGAAAGTGTTTCTGAAGAAGAGAAATTTGTTAACATCAAGTATAGATTCAAGTGTCAGGAAGTTGTTTCTGAAAATATTTGTATGGAGTGTAGCCATGTATGGAAGTGAAACATGGACGATAAATAGTTTGGACAAGAAGAGAATAGGAGCTTTTGAAATGTGGTGCTACAGAAGAATGCTGAAGATTAGATGGGTAGATCACATAACTACTGAGGAGGTATTGAATAGGATTGGAGAGAAGTTTGTGGCACAACTTGACTAGGAGAAGGGATCGGTTGGTAGGACATGTTCTGAGGCATCAATGGATCACCAATTTAGTATTGGAGGGCAGCATGGAGGGTAACAATCGAAGAGGGAGACCAAGAGATGAATATACTAAGCACATTCAGGAGGATGTAGGTTGCAGTAGTTACTGGGAGATGAAGAAGCTTGCACAGGATAGAGTAGCATGGATAGCTGCATCAAACCAGTCTCATGACTGAAGACCACAACAACAATAACCATTACCCCACCGAGCGAGGTGGCGCAGTGGTTAGCACACTTGACCCGCATTCGCGAGGACGACGGTTCAGACCTGCGTCCTGTTATCCTGATTTTGGTTTTCCATAATTTTCCGAAATCGCTTCAGACAAATTTCGGGACGCTTAATTTGAAAGGACACGGCCGACTTCCTTCACCATCCTTCGCTAATCCAATGGGACCTATCACCTCACTGTCTGGCCCCCTCGCCCAAATCAACCAACCAGCCAACCGTTGCTCCATGCATGCTTGTGCGCACGTGTGTCGAGGTAAGAGTATCGTACAGACATTTTACAGGTTACGAAAGGAGACAACGCAGAAGTGAATTAACTTTTTTCACAAAACTGAGTTACTTTACATGTTGCCGCAAGCCGCTAGTATTTACGAGGCATGTTTCGAAACTATGCATATTAAATTTTTAAGTTTTTAAGAAAGAGTGTATTTGCCATAAAAATTACAGGATGTTTCAGATGCAGTTGTTGACTATTTTTTCACACAATCGCCATCCCGTTCAATGCATCTGGTGAGCCGTGCCACAAACGTCTTTATGCCCTCCTCCAAAAACTCTCCCGCTAGCTCCTTCCCTTACTTTCACTTATGTGTGCCTTCAGGGAGGTAGAAAGATGAAATCTGCAGGCGCCAAGTGGTGATTCAAAACGTCCCAACCAAGTGAGTCCAGCAGCGTTTTGGTGACTTAAGGGTGTGTGAGGAAGGGCGTTGTCGTGCAACAAGAATACTCCTCCAGTCAGCATTCTACTCCTTTTGTTCTGAACGCTCCTTTTATGTTCTTTTACGGTCTCACAATATCATTGTGCATTGATGGTCTCCCCCTGAGGCGGAAATTGGATCAAAACGATGTGCTTTCTGCCCCAAAAAACTGAAGTTATGAATATTTTGCTAGAAATTGTGGTTCTGACTTTTTTTTGCAGAGGGGAATAGGTGTGAGCCATTGTGTGACGACTTTCTCTTTGTTTCAGGCGTGTTATCAGCCACCTACGTTTGATCTCCAGTCACAACAGAGCTCAGACAATCGTCACCTTCCAACGGAAATAGCTCAAGAAACTAGTGGGCGCTATTGACCCGATTTTTCTTGTGCTTTTCAAAATGGTTCGAATGGTTCTGAGCAGTATGGGACTTAACATCGGAGGTCATCAGTCTCCTAGAACTGCGAACTACTTAAACCTAACTAAGCTAAGGACATCACACACAGCCATGCCCAAAGCAGGAGTCGAACCTGTGACCGTAGCGGTCGCGCGGTTCCAGACTGAAGCGCCTAGAACCGCTCGACCACAGCGGCCGGCGCCTTGTGCTTTTCTGTCAGCTCATTTGGGACCTATCTTGCGCACGGTTTCCGATATACCAGCCTTTCCGTATAGGAGAGTTGTGGAGACATCGTAGAAATTTCATCCACTGTCTTCACGAACAGTTTCGTATTTTCTGCACCAACTCAATAGTCAAAATGGAAGGACCGAGCGAGGTGGCACAGTGGTTAGTCCAGTGGACTCGCATTCGGGAGGACGACGGTTCAACCCACGTCCGGCCATCCTGATTTAGGTTTTCCATGATTTCCCTAAATCACTCCAGGCAAATGCCGGGATGGTTCCTTTGAAAGGGCACGGCCGACTTGCTTCCTCGTCCTTCCCTAAACCGATGAGACCGATGACCTCGCAGTTTGGTCTCTTCCCCCAAAAACTACCAACAAAATGGAAGGTCTTTCACACCTCTGTTCGTCATGGATCTTTTCTCTGTTTCCACTGAACTCACTACAACTCGTAAACGCACTCGTTCTGTTCATAACACATTCGCCGTTAACCGTTTTGATTGGCGAAAAAAATTCAGTGGGTGTTATTCCTTCCACAAGTAGGAAGCGGATCACAGCAAGTGGCTTACACTTTGAGACGTCCCCTTGGAAAAATTATAAATGACTGTGATTAAACTGACACACAATATTTTTAGCGCAACGCAATCTGACTTTCAAAGATCCCTACAAAAGAATGGCCCTGACTAACAAAAAAAAAAAAAAAATGGCTCTGAGCACTATGGGACTTACCACTCAGTGTTGCCAACCTTCAATAAAAAGAAGTAGGCCGTTGTGGTCATAGTACACTTACTTTCTGAACATGTCTCGCATGTCTCATAGATTTTTTTTCTTTTTTTATTGGTTTGGAATCAAGGCGTTTTTATGCGGATACCTGGTATCTGCTGAGTCTGTCATTTCACAAATTTGTACAGACTTTATTTCGCTTGACCGTTCTGAGACGCATCTTCCTGCTCCGGTTTTTTTTTTTTTTTAATTTATAGTGTGTAGTGTGGACTGAAGAGCTCATCCTTGATGACTTATTCTTCTAGGATGGGATGTAAGGATAAAAGGAAAACACTTTATTTATTACACATTCAGTTAGGCTTGGGCACGCAATGGGTCCTTTAGCCTGCTGTCTTTGGTGATATCTCCTGTGGAGGGTGAAACGTGTGAAGGCTGTTATGTGTGACTGCTTCCTCGTGTTATGACAGATTGCCTATGGGGGGTGAAGCGTTATTGACTTCGGTACTCGATACTTGTGCCATCTTGCAGGGTTTACCGTTCCTACCGATTCCAATTGTCGAACTTCGTCCCTAAGGGCATCGATCTTGTCAAAAACTCGTAGAGCCTTGTCATGGACCTTCTCTTGTATAGTGGTCTCGTGGAGTGCGGTGCGGATGTCGACGTTTCTTGTCCACCATGGAGCTCCTGTGATCCATCGATAGCAAATGTTTTGCAGCGCTTGGAGTTTGTTGCAGTTGGAGACGCACGTAGTTCCCCACGCGGTGGAGCCATACAACATTGTGGGTTCCAACGTTGCCTTATACAACTGGAGTTTAGTCTTAGGGTTGAGATCCTTACTCCTCAGGAACGGAATCAATGACCTGGCCATCTTCTGGGCTGCCGTCTTCTTGTCGTCAATATGCTGCGTAAAGAGTAATTTTTTGTCAAAGTAGACACCGAGATACTTCACTCCCGGCGACCGTGGGATAAATTGGTCAAATATTTGGAGTCTGTCGTTCAGAACTGGTTTCCTCCGTGTGAACAGAACGGCTGCCGTCTTCGTCGGGTCGATCGTTATCTTATTTTGCAGCGCCCAGCGTTCCATTACAGCAAGTTGCCGTTGCATCCTAGCGATTAGCTGGTCCAAGTGTCGTCCAGTTGTCAGAAAGGCCGTATCGTCCGCATAAAAACTCGCCGTAACAAGGGGGACTGTTGGGATGTCATTTATGTATAAGTTGAAAAGCAGAGGCAAAATGACAGAGCCCTGCGCGATTCCTGCGGAGATCAGTTTCATTTCGGAGTTTTTATCGTCGACTCGGACATACAGATTCCTGTCCTGCGGAAAGCTGTCTATGAGTCTAATGTAACAATCCGCAATCCTGCTACGGCTGTCGCAGATCCTGGAAACTTGCCGGCCGGACGGCAGGTGGAGCGCAGATCGGGACACCGGCCGGATGCTGGCACGCGGCGGCAGCGCAGTGCCCGGCCCGCGGCAAGAATTACGACCGCCGTAATTAACGGGACTGCGGGCGGCGGAGGCGGAGGGCGCGGGGGTGGAGGCGGCTAACGGGCCACGGCGGCCGCTTTATTCGGGGGCGGCAAACGTGATTCCAGCGGGCCGGCCGGCGCTCTGATTCCCTAACCGCGTTAGCCCGGCGTCTGGGTGCCACCGTACGCTGGCAGGAATCCCGAATAATTCCCTAATGCGGCCCAAGGCCGATCCCAGATGCTGCTGGCGAAAGCGCGCGTATCTGCTACCTGCGCTGCTCGTTAGCTAGGCACATGGCTGCGTTACGAGTAGCGGCGCGGAATAAGAGATTCTCTTGAAGGCAGAAGGGCATCGTAGGATTTTTCGGTCAGTACAGAATCAAAAAAAAAAAAAAAAATGGTTCAAATGGCTCTGAGCACTATGGCACTCAACTGCTGTGGTCATAAGTCCCCTAGAACTTAGAACTACTTAAACCTAACTAACCTAAGGACATCACACACATCCATGCCCGAGGCAGGATTCGAACCTGCGACCGTCGCGGTCATGCGGTTCCAGACTGTAGTGCCTTTAACCGCTCGGCTTATCACTATAAATTTCTTATTTATGGACAAAATGTTTGGTATTGTTTTGGATTCTGCAGTTCTATTTAGATGAAAGATTTTCTTACTATCGTAAAGCTACAAATGAAGACCATAGTTCTGTATTACTGAATCCTGTCGAAACAAACGTAGATCAATATGAGAAGACGCTTTGCTCCATTGCAAGCTTCGGAAATTTTACATTCAAGTAACTATATTTACTTGATCCATTTTGTTATCGAAACTTGTGGTGTCACCGCCAGACACCACACTTGCTAGGTGGTAGCCTTTAAATCGGCTGCGGTCCGTTGGCGTATATGTCGGACCCGCGTGTCGCCACTGTCAGTGATTGCAGACCGAGGGCCGCCACACGGCAGGTCTAGAGAGACTTCCTAGCACTCGCCCCAGTTGTACAGCCGACTTTGCTAGCGATGGTTCACTGACAAATTACGCTCTCATTTGTCGAGACGATAGTTAGCATAGACTTCAGCTACGTCATTTGCTACGACCTAGCAAGGCGCCATTATCATTTGCTATTTATCTTGTGATGCATGTACCGTCAGACCGATGTTCACCAATTATGGATTAAAGTTAAGTATTCCAGAAGCTACGTACCTTTTTTTGCTAATCTCTATTCCTTTAACTGTTCCAGACCTCACGCCAGCCTGCGTGAGCTTAAACGCGTGCCTTTCGGCTTCCTCTCATAGTGGCTTGGCTGTCTTGCCAAGTCACATCAAAACTTACCCCAAACCCCTTACAATGAGCTCGTTTTTTTTACTTATTCATTTATTTTCGTTTGACATCGTCACTGGATATGTGAACTAATTTACATGTGTGAATGTCCAACTGGTGCCAGTCATTAGATTACAGTCTTTTTCAACGAAAGGAATCCTAAACAGGAAACAAAATAGCTTCATACATCGAAAATACTGCTGAGCTTAAACTTTTTTAAACATGCACATTAGAAAAGATAAATATTCCCCTCTTGCAACTGAAAGGAGAAACTTTATAAGATAAAAAAATTATTTGATAAAACAAGTATCTCTCTTTTGCCTCTTCTTCTGTCCCCCACCCCCTCCCCCAAAGTGTAAAGAAGGACGAATTCTGTTGCTGCTGGACCATGAAGTTGTTTTTGTATGTCAATCCTTAAAACAGGTGGAAATTCAAGTTCAGGAGTACACTATTTGTTAAGAAGTGTAATGAATTGCACAATTAATTGATTGCAGAAATCTTTCAGAACAATGTATGTTGGTCAACTACCGCCAATAGTTTCACATTTTCCTGTGTCAGAGAGGGAGACACCGCCATTATGAGTATGCCTGCAACAGTCCTGGCGTTCGCCGTGTCTAGCTGACGTGACGTCACGAACAAGCGCCGAGGCCTTCCTTTTAGTCGATGTTGCTAGAGGGTGCTGTCGTCGGTGTCTCTTGTAGTGTCAACCTAGCAGATCGGATCTACGTTGTGGCATCGTAGCTATCGATACCACACGGGAAAACTTATGATTATTAAATGAGACACGAATTACAATTACTTTGATCTATTCCAGTAAAATGACAACCTGTGGCAACATTGATCGTCTCACAACAAAATCATAGATAAACAAATGGCAACTTCTGGCAATATTAATCAAATATAATCTTAGGATATATGACATTTGGGGTCTGGAGATACAATGTTAATAATGGCACGAGCAAATCACTTGCAGTCGCGAAGTGCCCAGTGATCGGGGACTTAGCGCAGGCGGAGCTCCCTGTCTCACTGGGACGAATGGGTCGACCGGAGCCGGCGCGTAGTTGGCCGCCCTGGCGCCGTCCCGCAGGCCCCGGCGCGGCGTGGCCCGGCCCGGCCGCCGCCCACGCGGCCATCTGGCCGTAATGAAGCCGTTTCCCGATAAGGCTCGCGCCATAAAAAGCGGCGGTCGGCGCGCCTCCGTCCGTGGCGCCGCTTCCTGGCCAGCCGCGCACCGCGACAGGCCTGCCAACCGCTGCGTGCCCAGCTTTCGCCGGGTCTCTTCCTTCCTTTTATTCTACCTCTACGGCGTAGCTTGTTGCAACAGGTATGTAGTCGACGAGTTTCATAGTCCTTATCCTTTCTTATTTCTCTTGCGGATGGTGTGCAAGAGTTTAGAAACTTCCTGGGAGAATTCGAAACCACGACCTTGTCTTTGCAGGGCTATGTTTTTACCGACTGGGCTAGCCAGGCTCACGCCTGCCCAAGAATGCCTGAGAAAGCTATAGCCGAACAAGTAGCCACATGAAACTTCCTGGCAGATTAAAAAAATGGCTCTGAGCACTACGGGACTTAACTGCTGAGGTCATCAGTCCCCTAGAACTTGAGAAAAAAAAAATGATTTAGAACTACTTAAAACTAACTAACCTAAGGACATCAAACACATCCATCCATACTCGTCGCAGGATTCGAACCTGCGACCGTAGCGGTCGCGCGGTTCCAGACAGTAGCGCCTAGAACCGCTCGGCCACTCCGGCCGGCGGCAGATTAAAACTGTGTGCCGGACCGAGACTCGAATTCGGGAACTTTGCCTTCCGCGGGCAAGGGCTCTACCATCTGAGCTACCCAAGCACGACTCACGACTCGTCCTCACATCTTCCACCAGTATCTCGTCTCCTATCTTCCAAACTTCACAGAAGAACTCCTGCGAGCGTTGCAGAACTAGCACTCCTGGAAGAAAGGATATTGGGGAGACATGGTTTAGGCACAGACAAGGGATGTTTCCAGAATGAAATTTTCACACTACAGCGGAGTGTGCGCTGATATGATACTTCCTGGCAGATTAAAACTGTGTGCCGGACCGAGACTCGAACTCGGGAACTTTGCCTTTCGCGGGCAAGTGCTCTACCATCTGAGCTACCCAAGCACGACTCAAACCAGTCCTCAAAGCACTTGCCCGCAAAATGTAAAGGTACCGAGTTCGAGTCTCGGTCCGGCACACAGTTTTAATCTGCCAGGAAGATATTTATCAGCGCACACTTCGCTGCAGAGTCATAATTTCATTCAAGTAGCCACATGTTGCTATCGGACTACCTTCGCGTGAAGCTCACAAAGCAGCAAAAGTATAGCACTCACAGCCAAAACTACTACACCTACAGTGTTTACAAAGTTCGCTCGTTTCACGACTGCAACTTTTCTATAATTTTGTCAACAACGTGTTTTGTTTAGAGGGTAGCAGCTACATGAAGTCTTTATACTGTGATTATTTTAGTTGTAAAAACTAAAACTCCGTCTGAACCGGCTTCGGAAGGTTCAACAGCACCGACCGACCGCCGTGTCATCCTCAACTGAAAGGCATCACTGGACGCGGACATGGAAAGGCATGTGGTCAACACACTGCTTTCCCGGCCGTTGTGCGGTTTCGTAACTTCTTAATCAAGTAACTCCTCAATTTGCCTTGCAAGTGAGGGCACCCCGCTTGCCTACAGCGCCAGGCACACCCGGACGGTCACCCAATCAAGTTCAAAAATAGTTCTGAGCACTATGGGACTTAACTTCTGAGGTCGTCAGTCACCTAGAACTTAGAACTACTTAAACCTAACTAACCTAAGGACATCACAAACATCCATGCCCGAGGTAGAATTCGAACCTGCGACCGTAGCGGTCGCGCGGTTCGAAACTGTAGCGCCTAGAACCGCTCGGCCACTCTGGCCGGCCCAATCAAGTGATTGAGAGCGCTTGTCTTCGGTGACCTGACGGCAACCGGTGTTATCACTGCGTCAAGCCCATTGCCTATAATTTTACGTATGAATTACTTAAACTGTCTTCCCATGTATCGTTAGCTCTGTATGAAGAATGCACATAACTTTTTGTTTCATTATTACAAGACGATTTGGCTGCAAACACCGCTGCCGTTTTACGCAATCCGCAATGTTATATCTAACCATGCGCGAGATTTTCATATTTTCTCGCTCACTACGCGCAAACTATTTGTTCTACAGAAAAAATGAATAGGATCTTTTGTTGTAGGAAATTTTATGTTAAATTTTGTACTGGGACACGTTTTCGCTGAAGGCCATTGCTTTCAAGTTGTTCAAGAAAAACGTACAAAAGTGACCTTCAAACGCACCTCCACCTCCACACTCATCCCTCACCAGTCAGGATTTCTAGTATATTGTTTGCAGCTCTCCCTCCTATCATTGTACAAAAATTTCCGACTACACGAATTATTCCCGATATTCGGCTGTTTTTGGTCTCTGTTGATTCGGCTGCAACGCCACCAGCATAGTCGGCTATTTCGTTATCATTATTAATTTAAACATATCCGTGAGGGTCATGAAACAAAAACCACTGTTGTAAACGTTAAGCTAAAACTAATTACGTTGACAATTCGATCCAAACTTAAAACTTACAAGCACAGCAGTTTCGTACCCGGAAGGCCTCACGAATACGGCGATGTAATTGTTTATTTTATGCTTTTAAAATTCACAAAATTGTTAGGTGAAACTTACACAAACATCAATTTTACCGATGGTACGTACTCCACTAAGCCGGTGCCATAATAAGGCCAGTCAGTGAAGACCAAAAAAAGTCGAATATCGGGACTAGCTCGTGTAGTCGGAAATTTTTGTAGGATGGAGTGCCACGAACAACATACTAGAAATCCTGGCTGCCGAGGGATGAGTTTGTGGGTGGATGTGCGTTTGAAGGTCAGTTTTATACGTTTTTTCTTGAATAACTCGAGAACTGTTGCCCCCAGTGGAAACGTATTCCAGTACAAAATTTGTCCACATTAAAGATTATAAAAAAAGAAAGATCCTGTTCATTTTTTCTGCTGGACGCATAATTTGCACGTAGCGGGCGAAAGGACATGAAAATCTCACGCGTGGTCACATACGACATTACGAGTTGCATAAATCAACAGCGCTAGGGGCAGCTGTATCATTCCGTATGTACTTCGTTAATTTATTGTATGCGTCAAAAAGTCACTACACAGTTCATGGTGGATTATCTGTGAGACACTAGGGCTAAGATACTACGATTGTGTTAAGGATATCAATTTCATGTGATACTTGCTACATTATTAACTGCCGGCCGGTGTGGCCGAGAGGCTCTAAGCGCTTCAGTCTGGAACCGAGCGACCGCTACGGTCGCACGTTCGAATCCTGCTTCAGGCATGGATGTGTGTGATGTCCTTAGGTTAGTTAGGTTTCAGTAGTTCTAAGTTCTAGGGGACTGATGACCACAGATGTTAAGTCCCATAGTGCTTGGAGCGATTTTGAACATTATTAACTGTTTTTCCAAAACGACTCGCTGCCCCTAATGAATAATGAAAGTACCAGTCACGAGTGCTGATGAAAGTCCGACCGACAATTAAATAACACTTGAAGACGCGGCCTTGAATGTCTTAAATGTTTCTTAGAACCAGTTGGATGGTCTTTTGCGTGAACAAAAAAGGTGCCGACACAGAGCCCGATGGAACACACAATTTTTCCACTGACGAAATTTCGTTTAGAGACTAATAGAACTTAAAAGTAAGGGGAGGCGAGTATGGAGAGAAAAACTCGATTAGAGAAATCTGACTGGAAAGCGACTCGAATTTAGCGAAACACGAGGGAACTTGTAGGAAAACGCTGCCTTTTTCTTATAATAAATCAGCAGCGCCGCGCAAGACGCAGAAGGCGGCGACTGGGGTGAGTGTAAACCGTCTTGTTACCGCTGCGGGCCGGGGCGACTGCGGCGGCAGCTGGCGGGGGTGGGGAGGCGGCGGGGGCGGCGGCGGCGGCCGGAGCGGGGGCGGAGACGTCCGTGTCCCGCGGCGGCGGCGCGGGCTGACAGATGGCAGGCCGCCGCATTAGGGCGCCTCCCCTCTGGCCCCCGCCGCCATAAATAACGGCGGGGGCGGCGGGGGCGGAGAGGGCGTCGCGCGGCCCGCCGCCGGCGAACAAAGGGGGCGGCGGTGAGCGGACTGGCCGGGGCGACGCGTCCCGCGCTGTCAGGAATTACGCGTGAAACTGTCCGCCGTAACTCGCGGATGGGCCGTGAAAATGTTTGGCAGTTAGCCACGTGCTCAAGTCTAATTGTAGGTTTCACCACTGCGGGGTGCAGGGCCGGTTTCGCTTCCGTATTCGTTTTGGCGATTTTACTTACACTCGGCCCCAGTTCCTAGCACGAACAAACGAAATGTGCTAACACGTGTGGCACGTAACATTCTACTGCCGCTCGGAGTTGCCAACCTCATGAATCTTATCGCAGATACCTTTCGAATATACGCGCAAATATCTGTGACGAACCACTTACGAAATATTTGTTTCGCCAAAATGAGCTTAATTTTCTTTCTGTTGTTCACTGTTCTTATTTGAAAATGACCGGTTTCGGGCAGTGTCACCTCTCTTCAGAACCGTTAAAAAATATTGCAATTGTGTTATAATCCTGTGTTTTTACAATATTGCAAAGCTAAAAAAGTCTATGTAATAACCATACAGAAGTTGTATAACATACTGTAGTGATCGAATCATGAAAGGTTGTCAGAAATAAATATGAATATTAGTTGTAAGTCTTGTGACTTAGGTAGAGGAGGACAATGCAACAGCCGGCCGGAGTGGCCGTGCGGTTCTAGGCGCTACAGTCTGGAGCCGAGCGACCGCTACGGTCGTAGGTTCGAATCCTGCCTCGGGCATGGATGTGTGTGATGTCCTTAGGTTAGTTAGGTTTAATTAGTTCTAGGCGACTGATGACCTCAGAAGTTAAGTCGCATAGTGCTTAGAGCCATTTGAGTCATTTTTGAACAGTGCAACAAGCCGCTTTCGTCAGTCCAGTAACAGGTCGGTCACACGCAGTGATTTCACACACACTGTTTGCTTATCGGAGGCAGAAAGCGACGCAGTCACATATCATCTATAATCGGTCACACAGGGTGTTCGGAAATTTCCGTTGCTGAGCTCTAGGACTTGTAGAGAGAAGTGAGTACATATCATTCTGAATAGGAACCCGCGTCCGGTGTACGATGGTTCCATTCAGATACGTAACGCGTCCACATTTGCTGAGGAAAGGAGAAAAGTCTCAGAGTTGCTTGTTCTAGTATGCAATAGGTGGTAGACAGGACGAGGTGTACTACGTCAGATCACCTGATGTCACACAACGTGTGAAAAGTTTAATTTATGAGACTCCTGAAGAGAGAGAGAGACGGGGAGGAAGATTTTCTGGCGAGAGTTTTGGCCGCTTCACTAGAAATTGCACCAGGTGCGAGAGAGAGAGTGTGTACCAGAACATGCTTCGTACGTACAATGTGTGTAATAATGTTCGTGGTCGCCACACTGAGGCGCATTGCCAAGGTTCGCCCAGCTCCCCCCGTCGGAGGTTCGAGTCCTCCCTTGGGCGTGTGTGTGTGTGTGTGTTGTCCTTAGTGTAAGTTAGTTTAAGTTAGATTAAGTAGTGTGTAAGCTTAGGCACTGATGACAAAAAAAAAAAAAAAACAGTGAGCCGCTGTTGTAACGCAAAGGTACTGATAAAAATGGACGTTTCGTTATCTTTCCTTTCAAATTTATTGGTTTATTTTGCTGCTGTTTATGTTTTTTTCTTCTAAACGTAAACATTTATTGATGGTTCTTCTGAGATTAGAATTGTTGCCTAATTGTACTGCGTCACGCCTACTTCAAATCCTCAAACAAAAATGGACGAGGTAAACATCTAAACTGAAACCGTCATAGAACGAAAAAGGTAGGTTTCCGGACATGGGTTCGTATTCAAAATACTATGCACTCACTCCACTCTAGAATTACAAGAAGTTTGTAACGGGAATTTCCGAAAACCCTTTACACAGGCCTTCAAAGCTAAGCAAGGCAGGGTTCGGCTAAGTTCGAGAGTTCAAGCGTCCAGTGATCAGATGAGTTCCACCCTCTGTTGACCGACAGCCTACAGCAGGTATCATGTGACTGAGCAGTACAATCAGTTAACTTTGTGCATAAGAAGGACTTGCAAAGCTTGCCTGTACGTACCTCTGTGTTACGTTTACTGGTTTCCATTGTCCATTTGTCTGCACCTACCTATGTCTGTATGTCAGCTCCAGTGGGACGAGTACTTGAGCCTAAAGGGCTCGATAAGAACAGTGGAATCTGTCACCTCCGAGATTCGTGGTTTGTAGCACCACACATGACTGTGTATATCCGAATCTTAATCCTATTATAAGCCAAGGTGGCCATTGTTCTGGTAACTGATTG